>NC_050600.1:4700211-4870211 GCF_013368585.1 Megalops cyprinoides | reverse complement strand
TCTGTCTTTGATCATACGCAAATGCAATATAGTTTCACGCTAGAACGACGCTATTTACATGTGATATTACATGATAACACAAAAATGTACGTTTTCAAAGGCGGTGCATTTCCTTTGCCTTCGACCCTATACGCCATCGGGGCGAATCATTTTCGAAGGAAAACCTAAGCAGTGAAATAAACTCTTTCGACTGTTCACATACAACATGACAATATAGCTAATAATACACCAATACGGTGTTCCCTGTGTTCGCCTTATTCGCACGGCTTGCGTCATGCAGCTACGATGAAAACAACCGCACTCATTCTCATGCAATTATGCTAGTCTCTCACTCCAAACATAGCTAGCCAGCTAGTTAACTAAATACGTCAGTTCGCTAGCTAACATTTGCAAGTTGAGGTGTTTATTGATTGTGCTACTGTTAGATTAAGTTGATTGTTAGTGCTTGTTCTTGTAGATGTTAGCTAATTTTAAAAAATGGCGATCAGTGCAAGAGAACGCTTGTGAACTAGCTAGCCAAGTCTTTACAGTGCACACACCCTCTAAAAATCCATCATACTTTTCAATGAATTTAAGTCTCTGTTACGTTGATCTTTCGCCTATGCATTTTATTCCTACAAAATAGTTTTTGAGTCACGTAAGAAGACACTAACCTTTGCAACAAAAGTAAAATTACAACAAATGAGAGCAGACAGCCCCTCCTGGGGGGAAAAGAACACCGTCCACTGCCAAGATGCCGGAGACACAAAACACCCCACGATCATGCTGCGAGTCACTAGCCCAGGAGTACAGACACGCCCCTAGCTGGCTAGGCTGCATGCCAATTCACGCAAACTGCGCAACAGCGACATGTGGTCAATCCAGGCCCAGCTTTACGGGAAGGTTTACGCCTGTCTTTCGGTTTTGCCTCTGAACACATCTTATTTATATAAGACACTCTTGTTAGGATTGTATTACCACACGAAAAAAGGAAAACCATAGTACACCATCTCTAAGCACCAGATTTTCAAGGAGTGGTGACAAAAATGTAATCAACAAGTGCGTTCAATGAAACAATCATCACCATGTAAATGACAAATCCGGGACTCGAAGAGCTCTTTAAACCCAGTTTTTACCCATCCCCCTTTCTCTGAGAACAGTTTATAACATAAACAGTGTGTACATGTGCATGGTTCTGGCATACTATGAAAGACTTCACTTATGCAGTGACAATTGCTCTGAATCAATTTAAATTTGATCTTGTCTAAAATAACGTAGATTATGCAAACATTCCATTCCATTCCATTTATGTTCAATGTGCTTTCACAGACAGCGTATACTGCAGTTATGCCTAGCTTTTATGCTAGGAAACAATTGCTTGCTCTGAATGAATTTCCTAGTTGACCATGAACAAGAGAAAAGAAACTACATAGAGTAAAGTATTTAAATTGTCATGGGTTTGATCCAGGTAAATTAACCCCTTTGGATTACATCTCCTTCCATTAATTAACTTTGTGTATCTTAGTAAAAAAAAATCACAGCGTAGGAGACTGTTACACAGAAGTGTACAAGACGAGCTGATACATTTTTGGGTTTAAAGAGGCTTGTGTGAGTCTGTGTGAGCCATTCCAAAGCTGTCCTGTCAATTGCAGTTACAGTGTTGGTTGTTGTAAGATATGAACACCCTACATTACTTGATATACAAATGATTTGCTTTCATTAAACATTTTCATTGACTAAACCTAGTTGACTAGCAGTTTTCACTTCAATTGGCCAAGTGATAGAAATGACTCATTATTCTAAAGCTGTCATTTCTACTTTGGACTCATTAAACCAGTACTGTGTCCTCAAACAGACCTTGCTCTCAACTGAGAACTGTCTCATTGTGGAACTGTACACATCCTGTCCCCGTACTGTCGCTATACTTACTGTATGCACTTTTGTACGTTGCTTTGGATAAAAGCGTCTGATAAATAAATAAATGTAAATGTAAACCAGATATGAATGTTTATAATATCTATATGATAACTATATGAACAATTAATATACATTTCATGGTTTCCTAAATGTGTTCTTCTCTTATATTACCAGATCACACACTCTAAAAAGTGATGACAGCTTACCTCTTTCAGTACCATAGGATATGTTTGTTACAGTGTTTTATCATATACGGAGCCTAGTTTACAATAGTTTGAATAATTTTCATGTATCATTTTGGTCCACATAGATTTGTTGATGGTCGCAATCATAGGAATTGTAGAAGATTGATAATCAGCGTGAGAAAGTAGAAGTTTCAAGCCTTGTTTTAAAATAATCATAGTCACAATAGACTTTAATTTCATTTACAAATTTAGGTGTGGACATGCTTATCCACACTACCTAATCGAGTCATTTTAGTTGAGAAGAACAACTGGCCACGCAAATGAGAATTTTCTATCTTTCCTGAAATCACATTTCCACATTAAAACACATGACAAACGTTTGAAAAACACTAACTACTTACCTGCCATTGCTCTTCCCTGAAAGTGTTCTCTGAAAGCTGAGGAACTTCAAGCGCTGGACAGAAACTATGTGCTATTGTTGAGCTGACCTTTTATTTCCGAGCTAGCACACAATTGAAACAGAACATGGTAATTGTATTGCCAGGAAGGATATAAAGCACTGCAGATCATAGAAATCAGACTCCTATTTATATGATAGGAAATCACGTGGCTTTACCAGATGCAAGTTCTATAAGCTGGGGCACAAAGCAAGACTTAACTTAATTCTTACTGATATTGATCCACACCAGTCATATTACAGATCATGCAGGTTTTGACTCTATTGTTTTGAATTTGAATACAAATAATAACACACATCCCAAAATTTAAGAAATAAATTCAGAAACAAACAGTAACTTAAGAGATAAACAGAAACCATACATGACCACACAACTGCAAGCAGTTTATGGTTGTCATAGCAGTCATTGTGATACTTTTGACATCAATGATACCAATGCATTGAAGCATTTTTGTACGATGTAGTAAAATGTTTATTTCAATATATATAACAATATATTTGACAGCATTACTATCATTGAGCCAGCTTTAGTAAATGGTATGACTTAATTTGAAAATGTTTTACTTTTGTTTTCAGGTTGGTCTTTTTCAGTTTGATCACTCATGCTAATTAAATGTGAGGTGGCAAAGCGACATGTTAACACACGCTGCCCTCGGCTTTTGCAGGTCATCTCACTTGAACCGGGTTCCTTGCTGATTTGCTTCAGACCCGACTTCACATCTCGCTACATTCCGGTGGGTGGCGGTGAAATACCATGCTAAAAAGCCGTAGTAAATCACGGAGAGAAGAGAGGGGCGGACTCGAGTGCGAGAAACTGTCCCAGCATGCTTTGGGGGTCAGCGGCAACTGCACGGCAGCGTGTGTGACCCAAACGCGGAAAGCGATACCCAAAATCATCTTAATGGAGCGAAATAACTAGCTCAGTAATTTTGAATTAAAACCGTAAAAAAGAAAATCGACGCGTCTGTGTCTTTGATGCCTGCAGACGTGTACTCTTAAGTACTATTATTTTGCTACACAAAAAGCAACGGGTTTTGGAAGATGTCTTTAGTTTGTGCAAGTAAGTTGAATGTGTGCTCAGTTTCTAAAAAGTGCACTATAAGTCGCTAGCTAGCTAAAGTAATGGATGCGTTGGAACACTAACTAGCTTGCTAAGTTAATATAGCCATATTAACTAAGTAGCAAGTTAACTTAGCGATGCTATTGTTTTATTTAATAATGCGGGTTGCGATCAACATTCCGCCTTATTCAGTGTTTTGTCTCTCATAGGTAGCTTGCTAGCTACCTAGCAAACGAAAATCTATATCCCTAACTCCAGCTAGCCAAGTAGCGTTTAAATCTTTGAGCATAAAACATACTTAGTCACGCCAAAGTTGCTAACTACCTTACTAAATAATTATAATGACCACAAACGAAAGTGGCATCTTACAAATCCGTCTCAATAAGAAGAAAAAATGTTACGTTAGCTAGTTATAGTAAGTTGCAAGCTAGCGATCCTGTGAACACCAACAGTACAGCACAGTAAATTATTCGTGCTTTTTCCCCACGCAATCTCCATCTAGTCTCCAATGAAGTGCCGGAGCACCCCTGCGTGTCGCCCGTCTCCAACCAGGTGTTCGAGCGCCGCCTGATCGAGAAGTACATCGCGGAGAATGGGGCAGACCCTATAACCGGACAGCCGCTCTCCGAGGAGCAGCTGGTCGACATCAAGGGTGAGATTGGGACACACGGGGAAAGGAAACGGTTATGCATGGTGTTAACTTCTGGAATATTGTGTAAGGTTATCAAATCAGCAATGTAGTCTGTAACCCTATGCGTTTTAATGAATGATTTGAGTTTGCGGCGGCCCATCGTGAATTATTGTAGAATTCGCTTACATCAAAGGACCTTGAGCCCAACGTTTCTCTTACACAGACAAAAGAAGCTGGGCTATCGTTTTGTTAAATTAATTTTTATTTGTAGTTTTTAATGTGTGCTTGTATCGCAGTGTGTTAATATGTAGGAAGTGTCAATATTTATAGGCTAACCTCTGACCTTTCACAGTTTCGCACCCTATCCGGCCCAAGGCCCCCTCAGCCACCAGTATTCCTGCCATTCTTAAGGCTCTGCAGGATGAGTGGGTACGTCCATGTCAGTGTGCTGTTTGTGTGCTACACTGTCCACTGTGGTGCTGCACATGTTCTGTCCTGTATTAACCTTCTCTGTCATTGCTGAGGTAGCGTTTTTCAGTGTCAAAGTAGCTGTACTACATGGTAATACTGCTTTCTCGCTACTGTTGTACTGTTTTACAGTGTCCAGGCACTAGCTGTGTTGTACTGTAATAAATCTTTCTCAGTGCCGTTGTAGTGTTCTGCAAGGTTTAGGCAGTAACTATATGCTGTTGTTATGATGTTGTCTCGCTACTGTTGTACTGTTTTACAATGTTCAGGCACTAACTATACCATGATTTAATAATGCTTTCTCACTGCTGTGGTTGTATTCTACAGTGTCCAGGTAGTAGCTATACTGCTTTGTAGTAGCGCTCTCTCACTGCTGTGGTAAGGTGCTGTACTGTCCTGTCCTGTGTGTGTGTGTTGTCCCCCGGGAACCCCTCCCCCCCCGTGTGTGCTGTGAGCGTTTCGCTGGGTCCAGTCAGTCAGCAGCTGTATCTCTGTCCCTCAGGATGCAGTGATGCTACACAGCTTCACTCTGAGGCAGCAGCTGCAGACCACCCGGCAGGAGCTCTCCCACGCCCTCTACCAGCACGACGCAGCCTGCAGGGTCATCGCCCGCCTCACCAAGGAGGTGACGGCCGCTCGAGAAGGTGAGGATGGGGGGGTGCCGCCACAAGCGCCAGGGACAAACCCTGTAATGGGGCGGAGTTACTGCGTGCTGCCAATCACTGACTCATGTGAACCAGTTGAAAGACTCTGCAATTTGACAGAAAATTACATTACCCTACATTATGGGCATTTAGATGCTCTTATGCAGACCAGCTTACATAGGTTCACCATTTTTACAATGGTATCCATTTATACAGCTGGATATTTAGTGAGGCAATTCCGGGTTAAGTACCTTGCCCAAGGGTACAGCAGCAGTGGCCCAGTGGGGAATTTAACCAGCAACCTGTTGGTCACAAGCCCAGCTCCTTACCACTATGCCACTCTGCTGATAATGTTCAGAACGTGGGATAGATCCACCTATTTTTGGGGTTCACAAACACTTGGTCTGCTGTCAATAGTTTCTGGAACCCTGTCCTTTCCCAGCTGTGGAGCAGGGTTAGCTCACCTGTGCTGTTGCTGTATGACCTGTATGACCCTCCCCCCAATCCCTCCACAGCGTTGGCCACTCTGAAGCCCCAGGCAGGACTGGTGGTGCCCCAGGCCGTCCCCGCCTCTCAGCCGGCAGCTGCGGTGAGTCAGTCTCCCCAGAGGGCCACCCAGTGTGTGGAGAGAGAGGTAGAGAGAGTAGAACGTCAGTGTGCCGCTGCCTCAGAAGCTCCCTGAGGTCCGGTGCATGAAACGGAAGCGGAGGTAGTGGCTCGACAGGTAGATCGGTGAAGCTCACTACCTGTGGAGGGGGTAGCCCACTCATTACGTTACATTACATTACACTCAGCGTGGAAAGCAGACTGGACTGTGGTATACCAGGATCAGTACCACAAATCTTTGTCTCACACACACACACCTTAGTGAGGTGCCTTTTGTTGGATGGATGGACTTTGCAGTCCCTAGCAGTGTCAGTGTAAGCGTGGGGTCAGTGCGGAAAGCATCTCTCTCATGCTCTCCTTTCACACACACGGTGATGACAGGGGGCGGGTTTCTGTTTTGGGCAGAAGACTGACTTTTCTTCTCACCTGTCCTCCTCAGGGTGCAGGAGGAGAGCCTATGGAAGTGAGTGAGCAGGTGGGCATGACCTCAGAGATCATACAGAAGGTAAGAACACTGGATCTGGCACAGAAACCTGTCACACCACAGATGCTCCATTCTGTGACTGCTAAACTGCTGTGGATATATACAGATAGGGAAAAGACTAACTGAATCAAAACCTTTGCGTTTTTTGTAAAGATCTTAGTCCTTGTGTGCCAAAAGCAATGTTTAAAGGCAAGTGGCAGTGAAAGTGGACTATAGGAAGGTGCTGCCACTTGGAACGGCTTTCGGTGGAACAAACCGCATGTATGATGAATGGCTGGTCGACATCCGAACTCACAGGATCATGGTCTTTCTTCAACTCTCTCTCTTTCTCTCCCCCTCCAGCTGCAAGACAAGGCCACTGTCCTGACCACCGAGAGAAAGAAGGTATTGATATACAGAAACACTCAGCACGATGCTGGGCTCTGTTTCCCATCTGACTACGACTGCAGAGATTAGTTTCCTTTCACCTGTCAGTGAAAAACAGTGTTTGGGTTAACCCCTTCCTGCCTCGACCCTCACTCTCTTTACCTCTGTCTGGCAGAGAGGCAAGACGGTGCCAGAAGAGCTGGTGAGGGCCGAGGACCTCAGCAAGTACCGACAAGTGGCATCTCATGCTGTAAGTGTCCCTGCTGAAGTGTGTTCTGTACCAGGCTGAGCTGCGGGTGTGCGTGCGTGAGTGTATGTATGTATGTGTATCTGTGTGTGTTTGTCTGTGTTGTGCTGTGCTGTGCTGTAAGCGTCTCTACTTGTTCCTGTGTGTACTTTGCTGTGTGAGTGTCTACTACTGTGCTGTCTGTGTATGTGTTCTGCTGTATTGTGTGTGGGTGTACAGACTTTGGGATGTGTGCGCGTGTGCTGTGCTTGAAGTGTATATGCATGTGATGCAGTGTGCGTCTGTGAACATGCTAATGCAGCTGTGGTCTCTCTGTTGCAGGGCCTCCACAGCGCCAGTGTTCCTGGAATCCTCTCTCTGGACCTTTGCCCTACAGACACCAACAAAGTGCTCACTGGTGCGCCCCCACCCCTCCCTCGCCTGCCGCCCTTACTGTGTCTCTCTCGGGTCCTCAGAGAGAGAGAGAAATCTCTCACTATATCATTTTTTTATTGCGGGAAGACTCTAGTGTCCAGCCAATCCTTCCTCTCCTCTCTCTCTCTCTCTCTTCTGCTGTGTACAGGAGGGGCAGATAAGAACGTGGTGGTGTTTGATAAGAGAGAGGAGCAGATTGTGGCCACTCTGAAGGGACACACCAAGAAGGTCACCTCTGTTATCTATCATCCTGCCCAGGTGAAATACGCAGTCTTCTTACATGTCATTCTCCACTCTCTGCATTGGTATTCTGTGGTGCACTAATCACCCCCCCCCCCCATCCCTCCCAGTCGGTGGTGTTCTCCGCTTCCCCAGACAGCACTATCCGGGTGTGGTCTGTGTCAGGTGGGAACTGTGTCCAGGTGATCCGGGCTCATGAGGCGGGAGTGACTGGACTCTCCCTCCACGCAACTGGGGATTACCTGCTCAGCTCCTCCGAGGATCAGGTACGTCCAACAGTAGCCAACACACCTCTGAAACTTTCATGTATATTACTGTACAGTATTCCCCATAATACACAGTGGACCCTCCCCCTCCTCTGCAGCACCTGTGGTCACTGCCATAGTCATGTACCCACATGCATGTGACATAATGATTGTCAGTTGAGAGAAATGGACATTCTGTCTTCTCTTGACTGTGTAAAGGAATATGAGAGTAACACTTCCTCCCCCCCCTGCTCCCTCTCTTTTCCTCTCTCTCTCTTCCTCTCTCCCTTTCCCTCTCTCAGTACTGGGCTTTCTCTGACATCCAGACGGGCCGAGTCCTCACCAAGGTCACTGATGAAACTGCTGGCTGTGGTAAATACTCTCATTTTCCTCATAAAAGTAAATCCCTACTTTCTAAGAACGGTTTAAAAGAAGGGAGAGAAAGTGAGTGGTGATCACTCTGGTGGAGCAGGAAACCCCTCTCTCCCCTGTTCAGACCAGCAGCTGAGCACAGGATTCTGGGAGCACCATGGGGTCTGTGGGAGGTTTGGCTCCTCCCCAGCGAGGGGCTATGTGCTGTATCACCCACACTGAGATACTTTGAAAAGCACTTTTTGGTATTAATGTTTTCCCTCAATCATGCATAACGCTGTCAAAACCCTTAGTATATTTTATACAAACAAGTTTTACAGTTATAACTGTTGAAAAGAATAGTTGAGGGTAAATAAAACTTGGGAGTGACAGCCTGTCTGCCCCTGTTTGCTCTCGTCCCGATGGCCCTGTGTTGCTCTCCGCAGCCCTGACCTGCGCGCAGTTCCACCCTGACGGCCTCATCTTCGGGACGGGCACCGCCGACTCGCAGATTAAGATCTGGGACCTGAAAGAGCGCACCAACGTGGCCAACTTCCCTGGCCACTCCGGCCCCGTCACTGCCATTGCCTTCTCCGAGAACGGCTACTACCTGGCCACAGGTGGGCGTGCCGCACCTCCACTGTGCTGAGTGTGTCTGAAGTCCTGTATCGGAGGGGTGTTGTGCACATGTTAAAGACCTGTGTCTATTGCAGGGGCTCAGGATTGCTCCCTTAAGCTGTGGGATCTGAGGAAACTGAAGAATTTCAAGACTATTACTCTGGACAGCAGCTATGAGGTGCTGTGCTGTGCTGTGCTGTGACATGACATCCCATCGTGTTTCCGGGTGTACGTGAGGTGTGGGGCTGTGTGGCAGTCACAAGTTGCATAGCGATGGGGTCAGAAAACTGAAGTGAAATCTCCATTTCACAAAGCAGACTGCCCTCAGTGTTCCGTACACAAGCTGTGCAGATGTTTGACAGGCAAATCCTGCGCTCAGATTTAGAGCACTGCTTTAGAAACTAGAAGCAGGATCCAGCCGGTTCCTCTTGCTCTGCTCATATTTTGTCAGAGCTTCAATTAGCCAATGTTCTCAAAGGTTTTTTTTTTTATCACTGACTGGAAACTGTTTTTTTTTGTCCTAATCTGACTTTCGTAATGAAGCACAACATTCCCACCTTGTTTTTTTTTTTTTTTTGTACTTGTTATGGATCTTTGCAACATCTCACTAGGGAGGATGGTGATATCCTCACATGAGGCTGAATATGAGCGCAGGTTTTAGGACACCACTTCCCTAACATCATGGAGATAGAGTTACAAAATTATCAGTAAAACACAATGTAGGTTGCCTTGCTTAATCTGTTATAAGAGTAGAAAAAAAACTGGGCTCTGACCTGCATACATGGATTTAATTTTTCTCTGACAGGGAGTAGATAAACATGTTCTTGTGGTTGTGGGTTTTGGCTGTCTGCCAGTGTGCCTCACATCAGTTCATATATCCCATTAGTTTATTTGAGTTAAATAAATTGCAGAACAAACCGCATAATCTGCCTTATTCAGTTCTCAATGCAGTGAGAGCTGTGGTGGCAAATGCAGCCACCCGTGACCTGGTTCCTCTTTCTCTTTTCCCCCGCTGCAGGTGAAGTCACTGGTGTTTGACCAGAGTGGGACTTACCTGGCAGTGGGAGGGTCTGACATCAGAGTCTACATCTGCAAGCAGTGGTCCGAGATCCTTAACTTTACTGGTGAGATTCTGCATGCATTTATTTCCCCTTCCATCTGGAGCTTTACTGCTCACTGGCAGCACAGTTATGGTATTGATGTATGATATTTTTCATAATTTGTGCAGGGGGGGGTTGGTGGTTGTAGCCCATAGGCTATATCCATAATTGTTCCTGTATGAAGCATTAATCATGCATGTTCCATGGTGTGACACACTTCTCCCTCACTCATCCTGGCTCAGAGCACTCCGGCCTCGTGACGGGCGTGGCCTTCGGTGAGCATGCTCAGTTCCTCACCTCGGCAGGAATGGACAGAAGCCTCAGGTTCTACAGCCTGTAGGATTTAAGGTCGGAAGGTGGCAGAGAGGAAGGACAGATGACACCGCGCTCTGTAAGAACCCTGTGACTGTCTGGGTTCTGCGGCACACTGATGACTGATAGGGGGAAGTGAGGACTTTCCACCACCCTGCCCTGTGGTTCAGTCAGCCTGGAGCACAGTGCAGGCACTCTCTGTAATATGGACATCCTTCATTCCACCCTTTCACAAGAGATTAATGTGATGCATTTTTAATTTAGGGATCTTAGTGTTTTGTAGTTTGTTAGTGCAGAAATTTGGATATCTTTCCCTGTTGCTGTAAAATTGTGGCCCATTAAATTTAGCTCTCTTTCTCTTTCCATGCATTTTCCATGCTTCCTCTCGTTATGTTAATTGTACATCTTTGTTTTCCCCAATCTTCCCTGAAAACTTATGTTTCTGCAGATTTGAGGCTTCTGTTTTTGCTCTTTTTCAGCAGCCTCTGGTTGCTTCCCTATCCCTCCATCTTGAGGCCTACGTGCCTCCCTGTGTGCATTAGTAGCAAATACTGTCACTCAACCCTTGGATTCTCTTGAATTTGCTGTGTAATCTGTAGACAGCAGTGCCAAGTTTGACCTTGGATCCCAATAAAGGCTTTAAAAATCCACTGCATTTTGCAAATGTCTACTGGTGGGGCAGGCGAGATCAGTGTATGTGTCTAAGCAGCAAACACAACATGAACTGAGCAAGACTTTTGCTTTTGCCACCATGAGCCAAACATGAACCCTCTTCTGCTCCTGAAGAGGTGACACGCAACCCAGACAAGTTGTACAGGTGCAAAATGTGTAACTTGCTTAAAATGCAGTGCCTTTGTGACCTTATGTCTTTAGTTGCCAGTCTGATTAGTGACGTTCTGTACGGTTGAAGTGAATTGCATGGCTCCACCGTATCAACGTGTGCGTGAAAACGTGAAATCTCTATTAGGTATATCGCAAACTGAGGAAAAACTAATTGTTAGCAGGCTCACTGCATCACCAACGTGACAGATACGTGGAACTTTTCATAATCTAACCGACACTGATAGAAGACGCTTCTGCGTTGTGCATAGGGTTTGAATAAGGTTTCCATACACTTTAATTGATATTTTAATGAGGAACTGTAGAAGTGTCAATCTCAGAGAGCACAAAACGAAATCGTCAGCGGATCACGTGAGGGAGGGTAAAGTAACGTGACTGCCGCCCAAAAACAGGAAGTGAGTGAGTCATGAAGAGACACATTTCCCCCGTCTTAACTTCGTTACCAAGTTAGTCCCCTTGCATGATTTCCCTCCTGCATACCGTTGCATCGCCGGTGGCATTAACGTTGGGAGTTTGTCCAGAGGATCTGCTAACAGGACGGAAAAGTTGAAGATTTTGCTAGCTATCTCTAAAGGCAGCTTGCTGGGATTGCTTGCTAGGTTCATCCACAGCGGTAAGTCGCCTTAAATTAACATTACCTTGTAGATGGCTAGCTATCCCACAGATCATCTCCGATTCCACCATGGAAACACTGTTTAAAAAGCTGTGCTGAAATGCTAAAATTGTCTTGTCAATGAAGATAACGAGTCAGCTAGCCGGCTAACTAATTCGTTAACGTCAGAAAACGATAGCTCTGTCGTTAGCCAGAGATAACTACCCAGAGAGGTTGAACTGTGGTTTTGATGTTCAGTTAGCAAACCACATTATTATGTCATATGTTTTGATTTTCATGTCTCCGATTAGGTGTCTAGCAGCTGTAATCGAAAGAAACATGTATGACCACTTAAATAATGTTGCCTAGTTGGTTAGCTAGCTACCTTTCATTAGATTTTAGCAGCTAGCTAGTTAGCTAACGTTAGCTTTGCTTGAACCCGAAGCAGCCAACAGAAACTAAAGTGAAACTATTCGCTCTCAATCACATGGCCTCCTATTTAACTGACTAGATACTTTGGCGAACATCTTTGATGCAATTTTTGCTTGTGAACGCAACATTAGTTAGCTGTTACAACGTTAGTAAATCACATAGTGATGAATGGAACCATTCAAACCACTAGTTTGATAGCCACCTGTTTACCTGGAAAATCCAGGTAAGTCAAGTTGACGTCGTTAGCCAGCACCACTTTCATGGAAGTGATTTACACCTAGCGTGTAAATATGGTTTAGGTAAGTATTTCTCAAACCTGGTCCTGGGGGGACACAGTGTATCTGGGTTTCCTCCCATCTCAGTTTAATCAAGGTGGTCTATACACCGTCGTAGTTTGAGAGGAGTTTGCTGGTTGTTAACGGGATACTGAGAGTGGCCACCTTTAGCTCGTCGGGTTTGTGAAATAATGCGATGAGCTGTTTTGCCGTATAGTTCAGTATAGTCTGTTCAGTATAAGATTGCTATTGTCTGCCTCTTCAACAAATTCGGCGCAGCTGTCTAAATGAAGCTTAAATACTTGTACTGTTACTTGTTCTGTGCCCAGCTCAACAGAAACGAAAGTCATCACTGGCAAAGTTGAGAACTTGTCCGTGATAATTATTTGTTCAAGGGGCTCAGCTGAATATATACAATATGAATATACAATTTAGAAGAAAGGTATTTACACAATTTACATAAGAGCAAACACGTCTCCAAGAACCAGTATCAGCAGAACTAACAGCCGATGCTCAAGCTGTTATGTTCAGATTAACGTAGTATTGAAGGAACACGCTTAAGTGAATGCAGTAAGGGAATCGCATGTACGTGGTCATAGTACATCGCTAGATATGCATTGTCAGAGTCCAATGAGTAGGAGCTCCGTTAAACTGAATATGTCCTTGTCCAGTAAGGTATTAACAGTGACAATGTGATCTTTGTGAAAGTCTTTCAGGAAGTGCAGCTGTGGAAAGTACAGATGTGGAGTTTCCTAGATTTCTTAAATCTTTGTCTCAGAGAAGAATGAGGAACATTGGTTTCCATTCTGCAGGGGATCATTGGCTAATCATTGGACACAGTGTAATTTAATATGATAACAGTGCTCTTTGCCATATGTTGCGACACGCTGCCATTTTCACATTACCTCCATAAGAACAAGTACAAGGACCTCCGTTCTGTTTTGTTGCTGGAATTTTGGAATCTGCAATTATTCGTCCAGTGCATGTCTTTAACCGGGGCAAGTTGCATAACTCACATTTTCTTATTATTAATTTAAGCAGCTGGATTTTTATCGAAGACATTCGTGCCTCATTCAGGAGTGCAGTAGGCCCTCGAGTTTCCAGTTCCGCCGTTGCTTTGTTGTACTGCTGGCTGCGCTGTCTGTAGGGTTGTGTGTGGAGGGGCCAGGTGTTCCCCTGCGGATGGCTGGATTTCAGGCCCGTGACTGTACGCCAGACCTCCAGGTCTAGCTCTTTTTGTGCGCTAGTCTGCAGGGCTGGTCAGGCATTTTGTTATTTCGGGGCTTGGATCTCTCAGCTGCAGCTGACTCCAATTTAGCCACTGTGTAAGATTCTCAGCTCTGCACATGTAGTGTCACTTTGTGTGTGTGTGTGTGTGCGTGCGTGTGTGTGTGCGCGTGTGTGTGTGTGCGCGCGTGTGTGTGCGCGTGTGTGTGTGTGTGCGCGCGTGTGTGTGCGCGCACGCGCGCGTGTTGCTGTCTGCGTGTTTCACATTTTCCTGCCAAAAAAAGTTAAATTTGGAAAAAGAATGAGAGTGAATCACATGGATTATGCATCTGTCTCTGCCCCCCCCCCCCCTCCTTTGTCTCTCAGGCTACAATGGGTGCACTGTTTCGCAGTGAGGAGGTGTGTCTTGTGCAGCTCTTTCTCCAATCAGGATCGGCTTACAACTGTGTCAGTGAACTGGGAGAGCTGGGATTGGTCGAATTTAGAGATGTGAGCTTTTTTTATTTACTTATTTATTTTTTACAACTCGTTAGTGTTTTTGATTCCGGTAAAGCTATTTTTAAAGTGATTTTATTTTGTGCGCACAAGCTATCTTAAATCCCTCTCTCTCTCTCTCTCTCTTTCTCAGCTGAACCCAAATGTCAATGCATTTCAAAGGAAGTTTGTGGGTGAAGTGAGGCGGTGTGAAGAGATGGAGAAGACTTTCTGTGAGTCCCTCTGTGCCCCTCACCCTCTCTGTGCAGCTTTAGTGCCACAGGCCTATTCTGTTTGAACTTCGCTGTCAGGCTAACCACCATCCTCTTCTCCCCCACCCCCCTACCCCCCGTCTCTCTCTGCCTCTGTGTCCCCTCCCCCCCTCCCCCTGTTCAGCCATCCTGGAACAGGAGATCAATCGGTCCCTGTCACCGCCCCTGGAGGGTCCGCTGCCACCCCCCTGCCCCGCCCCCTCAGCCCCCCAGCCGAGAGAGCTGCTGACTATTGAGGAGGAGAGCGAGAGGCTAGCGAGGGAGCTGAAAGAGGTTGGTTGGAGTGGTGGTGGTTTGGGGGGGTTAATACACTTCTTTTTGGCATCCCCGCCCCCCTAACACCTGGATTTGATGTTCATTTTACATGTAGTATTTTGATGTAGTATACTTGGCTTCCGTTGCCTAGTCAGGTTGCACAAGTTAACTTCTGGTGGGGCTTATGCTCATACTTTCTGGTCTGTGAGTGTTGTTAGCCTGGTCTGATCATCTGGTTGCTCATTTAACTTGAATGGATGCGCTTATGTTCTCTTGTGCTGGAAGTCACTCTGGATAAGAGCATCTGCTAAATGCATGTAATGTAATGCATGTTCATAGGCTCTGCCAGTGAGGGGGTGTGGTTCTGGTGTAGTGTGACAATTGACCAATGGGTGTGTGTGGTAACTCTCTCTTCAGGTGTCTAAGAACAGAGACAGCCTCCGAGCCCAGCTGACCCAGCTGAGCCAGTACCGGGGAGTGCTCACACAGACCCACTCCCTCACTGCCTCACAGGTGAGAACTACAACTCCCAGCTTGCCCTGTTTTCAGTTCAGTACAGCATGTACAATGGTTGTGTGTGTGTGTGAGAGAGAGTTGGGCTGTGGCTTCCCTGAAATTGAAACTACAGCAGCAGGCTCAGTCTGAGTGATATGGAGACATGTCAAAACATGCATGGAAATTCCAGTGAGTGAGGTGAAGGGCACAGGACCACAGAAGGCTACCTGTTCTGAATAATCTGTGATGAATTGTCTTGGGAAAATTCTTGGACAGAAAACTGTAAATGTGCATAGCCATCTCAAGATTTTTTTGTATTGACCATGTTTACATTCAGCTAACCTGCATTTCTGTTATTGGATATGTACAATAATTTCCCCCCTTTTTTCCACCTAGGCCCCTCCCCCAACCTTGGAGACTTCGGGCTTACTGGACAACAGACAGGATATTCGACTCAGGTGAGAGTGATTGGTCAATGCCTCAGCCATGTGTTAGACTCTCCATATCTTAGTGTTTTTTCAGTCTCTGTCTGTGTGTCTGTATGTAATACCGTTGCCACTCAGTCAGTGGCAACAATATTACATTACATCAAATGACTTTATTACGGTGGTGGTATTTGTTATCCTTCCTATTTTTTGCAGTGAGATTTTAATATCAAAAATGATGTCAGTGACTGTTTGTCGTCCCCCTCTCTTTCGCTCAGTGCTTTCTCTCTGTGTGACCCTGTTCCTTTGCCCTCTGCCTCTGGTTGCAGTTTTGTTGCGGGTGTAGTCCATCCCTGGAAGGCCCCCGCCTTCGAACGGTTGCTATGGAGAGCATGCCGGGGTTACATCATAGTGGATTTTCGAGAGATGGAGGAGAAACTGGAACTGCCAGACACTGTGAGATTTTTTTGATTTTGTTGTAATCATTTTTATTTTTATGGAAAAACTTTTGTTATAACTTTAACTGAGCTTTGAGAGTGGAGAAATGTGGAGGCAGAGGTGATGAATGGGTAGAAAAGTAGAAAAGAGTAGATCATTGGCCCTTTCTTGACCGCCTGACACTTTGTCGTCCTATCCCAGGGTGAGATGGTGCAGTGGACAGTTTTCCTCATCTCCTATTGGGGCGATCAGATTGGTCAGAAAGTCAAGAAGATCTGCGATTGGTAGGTGGACTGCTCAGTTTTTATCAGCCATTGATGATGATTTCTGATAGATATTTATATTTAACAATGCATGTGCACCATGTTGCTCAGTCTTTTACCTCTCTCCTTACCTGCCTCCCCCACACATACGCTCACACACACACTCCCTCTCTCACACTCTTGCTCACACCCTCACATTCTCACACTTTTTCGCTCACACACACACACTCTCTTGCTCACACACTCTCTCTAACACTCTCCCTGTCTCACACACTTTCACATGCAGCTTCCACACACACACCTTTGCGTATCCTGAAAGCACGGCAGAGAGGGCGGAGATCCTGCGTGGGCTGGAGGGCAGGATTGAAGACATCCAAACGGTAAAAGGAGCGGGAACCCTGCTCTCCCTCCAAATGCCACTTTTTATCCCGCTTAAGTCACATCTCCATAGAGAAGTGTTACGTTGTACCTGCACTGTTGCCCATTCAGTTTGAGTGGATACGCGTCTGTTCTCTTGTGCTGGAAGTCGCTCTGTGTAAGATCATCCGCTAAATGAATGCAATGTAATGTAATGTTATGCATGACTTCTGGAACCTTATTCAGCCCTTGCCTGTGTGTAGGTGAGAATTTCGTAGGACTGAGCGCTGTTCTGTTCATGTATGCTTTCATCTGTCTCGACCTGAATTCTTTCCCGCCGTGCAGAAGCTCAGCTTTAACTCTGATCTTGCAAAGTGTCAGAGTTCCGATGAAGCAGATGTGACTGCGTGCCCCCCTCGCCCCTCCCCGCAGGTGCTGTCCCAGACGGAGCAGTACCTGCAGCAGCTTCTGGCCCGCGCCGTGGCGGTGCTGCCCCAGTGGAAGGTCCGGGTCCAGAAGAGCAAGGCGGTCCAGATGGTGCTGAACCTCTGCAGCCCGTCCGTCACCGACAAGTGCCTGATCGCCGAGGCCTGGTGCCCCGTCAGCCAGCTGCCCGTCCTGCAGAGCGCCCTGGGTGTGGGTGGGGTGAGCGCGGGGGGGGGGGGGGTGAGAGAATGGGGGGAAAGGGAAGTGAGAGAGGGAGGGAGGGTGCGGGGGGGGAGAGGCAGGGAGGGGTGAGAGAGAGGGGGGGGTGAGAGAGAGAGGGGGGGGGAGGGTGAGGGAGAGGGGGAGGGGGGGGTGAGAGAATGGGGGGGAAAGGGAAGTGAGAGAGGGAGGGAGGGTGCGGGGGGGGGGGAGAGGCAGGGAGGGGTGAGAGAGGGGGGGAACGGAGAGGGAGGGAGGAGAAAGGGAGAGGTGACCTCATACCCCGTCAGCCAGCTGCCCATCCTACAGAGCGCCCTGCGAGAGGGAGGGGTGAGAGAGGGAGAGGGGGAGGGGGGGTGAGGGGGGGGTGAGAGAGGGAGAGGGGGAGGTGGGCAGGAGACAGTGGGTCTGCGTTTTCATTGGCTGTGTGGATCATGAGCTCCGCCTCTCTCCCGCCCTCACAGAGGAAGAGTGGCAGTGGGGTGGATTCCTTCTACAACCGCCTGCCCACCGCCACCTCACCCCCAACGCTTTTTGCCACCAACTCTTTCACTGCTGGCTTCCAGAGCATAGTGGATGCGTACGGAGTGGCCAGCTACAGAGAAGTCAACCCCGGTGAGAGTGCCTCTCTGCCGTCTCACTCACACCCTGTCTCTCTGTCCCTGTCCAGCTGTGTCTCACTGATAACCACGCAATGTATCTGTCTCTGTCTGCTCTCTACCACTCCCTTTCTCCACCTCTCTCTTTCCTTCACCTATTCACTGTTTTTCTCTATCTCTCTCTCTCACTCTCACTGTCATTCACTGCCCCCCCTCTCTCTCCCCGATTCACTGTTTCTCTCTGTCTGCATCTCTATCACTCCCTTTTTCCATCGCTCTTTCTCTCTGCTTCACTCATTCACTCTCATTCTCACTCATTCACTGCCCCCCCTCTCTGTCTGTCTGTCTGTCTGTCTCTCTCTATCTCTCTCTCTCTCTCTCTCTCTCTGTCATTCACTGTTTCTCCCTCTGTCTCTCTGTGTCACTCATTCACTGGCTCTCTCTGTCTGTCTGCATCTCACTCGTTCTCTTGGTCTCTCTCTCTGTCTCTCTCTCTCTCTCTCTCTCTCTCTCTCTCTCTCTCTCTCAGCGGTGTATACGATCATCACCTTCCCCTTCCTGTTTGCGGTCATGTTTGGGGACGTGGGGCATGGCCTCCTCATGACCCTGGCAGCGCTCTGGATGGTCCTGGAAGAGAAGGACCCCAAACTGAGGAGCAACACTAATGAGGTAGCCCCCTCGCCCGACGCCCCCGCTCCCAAATGTAAACCAGTGACGCCGCTGTCTGTGAGCTGTTACGTCTGAATTCCCTGGCTCCTCAAAAACCATGACAAAAATGGCTGTAAACTTAGTGCAACTTTATTGTGTTGTGAATGCGTGGAAAGCAAACAAACCCAAAAAGTGGCACCAGGCAGACCTCCCAATCCAAGGCAACAAAGGTGCATCGCCTGACTCTGGGGATCTCCTTACGAGAGCTCTGCCTGAAACATCCAGAGCTCTGTCCTTTGGGCTTCGCAGCCACCAGAGCTGCAGCGGTAATTTGCTCAGTTTAGTTTATTTTTAATTAAAAACGATGCCGCCGTAGCAGTAGTCCAATGACTGGCTTCCAGCAGATAACAAAGGCCAGAACAATCCTACGCCAGCTGTCCTTACAGAGCAAATCCCGGACGAGCCCCTGTATGTTACGACTAACCTTCCCTGGCTCGAAATGCAATGCTGGAAATGGCTGTAGAGGAAGTGGCTAGAATAATCTCATTTTGTGTTTGGTCTCCTCTACACACACACAACACACAATTAGGTTACGCTAGCCACTTCCTCTCACAGACATTTTCAGCATTTTATTTTGAGCCAGGAAAGGCTAGCTGTGACGGAACTGACTGCTTCTTCAGAACCACAGTCTCCCCGCTTCTAGGAGACCCCTTTAGTGTGCTGCATGTCATTACAACTGAAAGCGCCGTCCCTCTTGAGAATGCATTAGTCCTTTACATGTGCTTTGTCCTCATGGGTTGTGTTATGCACAGCATAAGACACTTCCCAATCAGCTTGGATCCATTGATGTAATGTAATGTGCTGTGTGGTGCTTCCTTTATACCCCATCTACTCCTGGTCTTAAAATGCGTCCTGGGATCAGATCACGGCCAGGTCCTGCGAGATTGGATATTCTTGGCAATCTCCACAATCTCTCATGTGCCCATGGTGGCCATCTTGTGGTGCTGCTATCTCATTTGATTATAGAGAGGATGTGTGAAATCCGATCCCAATGTATAAAGCGCATACAGAAGGGACCTTATTTTCACTTAATTACAAAGAAAGGGAACGAGTCGCACTGTGTCCCCGCCCCTCTGTCAGATCTGGAAGATGATGTTTGGGGGCCGGTATCTGATCCTGCTGATGGGCCTCTTCTCCATCTACACGGGGGCCGTCTACAACGAGTGCTTCAGCCGCGGCCTCAGCCCCTTCGCCTCCGGCTGGCACCTGCAGCCCATGTTTCAGCACTACAACTGGAGGTACCGCCTCTGCATGCGTATCACACAAACACACACACACACACAGGCGTGTACAAGCATGCATACAAGTGTACACACACATGCACACACACTTTGTCTCTCTCTGTCTCCTTGTCTCTCACACACACGCACACAAACGCACAGAGAAGAATGTGCGTCAGTCAGTTATGCTCAGTCAGGTGGCCCACAGTCACAGAGTCACACAGGCGCAAGCGCACACATACACACAGGCATGCACATACACACACACACACACACACACACACAGACATGCACACATATGCAGATGCGCACTCACCAGCACACGAACACACGCACGCACACTCGCACACAAGTGCAGTCTCTGACAAACACACAAATTGTCCTGGTGATCAGTGCTTTGCTTTTCCACATACTCTCCTTCTTCCTGCGTGTAGGTTTATGTTTGTATTCTGAAACTGAGACCTCTGTTTTATCTGTCTCTCAGTGATCAGACACTGCGAGATAACCAGTTCCTCAGTCTGGACCCCGCTGTAAAAGGAGTATTTGAAGGCCCTTATCCCTTCGGCATTGACCCCGTATGTCCTCTTTACGTCATTATTCTTATTGGTTGTTTTACTTGTGTGGGTTATGTTAGTTAGCCAATTAAAGAAATTATTAAATTAAAGATAAAAAATCATGTGAAATGAACCATGTAAATTGTGAACAAATGAAGAATATTAATCTCCCCTCCCCATCTCTGTCTCTCAGATCTGGAGGTTGGCCAATAATCACCTGACCTTCCTCAACTCCTACAAGATGAAGATGTCTGTGATCATCGGCGTGATACACATGACCTTCGGAGTCTGCCTGTCCTTCTTCAACTACATGTTAGTATGCTTCTGTTTGTGTGCCTGCCTGTTTTTCGGTCTCCTCACCTCTTTGCTGAGGCTTTTTCCCAGAGGCCTGTCGGGACCTACGGCGCTGTCTCCCTTCCTGTCTCTGCAGACACTTCCGGGATGTGAGCAGCATCTTCTTGGTGCTGATCCCAGAGCTGGTCTTCATGCTCTGTCTCTTTGGGTACCTGGTCTTTATGGTGGTGTACAAATGGATTGCATACGGACCCCTGCAGTCAGAAGAAGCGCCCAGCATCCTCATCCATTTCATCGATATGTTCCTTTTCGCAAAGAACGCAGACAACCCCCCGCTGTACACTGGACAGGTGAGACGTCCTGCAGGGCTTGTGTGTGTGTGTGTGTGTGTGTGTGTGTGTGTGTGTGTGTGTGTGTGCGCCTGTGTTTTTGTGTGAGAGAAAGAGAGGTGCGTGTGTTTGTGATAGACTGCACATGTGTTAGTGTATGCGAGCATGCATGCGTGTGTGTGTGTGTGTGTGTGTGTGTGTGTGTGTAGTATTGTCACTCATTCTGTCGTGTCTTTACTGTACAGCACCATCTCAGCCTCCTCTCTCTGTGTGCCTAACCCTAACCCTCTCTCTGTTTCTCTGTAGACGATAGTACAGATGGTGCTGGTCATTTTGGCTCTGTGCTCAGTACCGGTCTTACTGCTGGGAAAGCCAATCTTCCTCCTCGTCACACACAAGATGAGGTCTCGCCGCAGGGTACGTGTTGGATACTTAGTGTGCGTGTGCAAATTGTAGTTTATTGTTACAACAAAAAGCGGTTAACAGTTTGATCTGATTATTATTTTCCGAGGACTTCACATAATTCATATTTTCGTAACAATATTTCTGCCAGGGTTCGCGGCGCCCTCTGCTGGCAGAAAATGGCTCCATCAACGCTCTTCTGGGTGATGTCGAGGAAGGGGAACAGAGGGAGGAGGAGGTGAGAGATAGGAGGGAGAAGTGGAGTGAAAGAGGCCTGTTCATGGGTTCCTGTCTGTGAAATGCTTGAAGAACTCTGCATAAAAAAGAGAAATTAACCTTTAAACTTTCTCTCTCTCTCTCTCTCGTTCCTTTTCTCTCTCTCTCTCTCCCCCTCCCTCGCTCGCTCTCTCTCACACACACACACACTTATCTCACCTCTTTCTCATCCTCTCTCACATACGTGCCACCCTGTATGTTCTCTCGCGCTCTCTCTCACTGTGCTGCAGGAGTTTGACATGTCGGAGGTGTTCATGCACCAGGCCATCCACACCATAGAGTACTGCCTGGGCTGCATCTCCAACACCGCCTCCTACCTGCGGCTATGGGCCCTCAGCCTCGCGCATGCTCGTGAGTCACCATAGCAACACGGAGTCCTCAGCGGCCCCCTCCTCTGTCTGTCTCACGGCATATATGGATTGGCTCTCTGTATAGAGCATTATGTTATGGTACACTATTCGCCTGGTATTTGCCAAGGAACTTTATAACCAAGAATTGATTTGTTGTAGTATTCTTTAATGCTACAGTTGCATGCAAAAAATGCTCTGGATAAGAGTGTCTGCTAAATGGTAATAATGTAATGCAGTGTAAATGTGATTTCTCTCTCTCTGCCTGGTGCAGACTTTGCGTGAGCCTGCTGCTGCTGCTGTTTTTTTTGCAGAGCTGTCGGAGGTGCTGTGGGTGATGGTGATGAGGAGCTCCTTCTCCTGGCAAGGCTACGTGGGCTCGGTGGTGCTGGCCGTGATCTTCTCCGTCTTCGCCGTGCTGACGGTCTCCATCCTGCTGGTCATGGAGGGACTGTCGGCCTTCCTGCACGCCCTCCGTCTGCACTGGTGAGAGCGCGCACGGGCCGGCGCTGTTATCACCGCGGGGCGGAGGGGGCGTTTAGGGCACAGGACCTGACCCGAGTGCCGTGGGGTTTAGGTGTGGCACCAGCCTCCAGGGTATTAGTGCTCTCCCTGGCATTTGAACCCAGGACCCTGTCCCCCACGGCTTATTATTGATGAATGCTCTCAATGAGGAACAGCACAGCAGAAGCTTACAATGGTTCTGTTTATGCCTTTTTAAATGTTTTTCTTCCCTCATGAATATTACATGAATGTTTTTTTTTTTATTCTCTTTCTCAGGGTGGAATTTCAGAACAAGTTCTACAGTGGTTCAGGCTACAAACTCAACCCTTTCTCATTTGCCTCCATCATAAATACATCATTAGCCAATTAATAATGGTTGCCAAATAAAGGTGAGATGAGTAGAGTAGGTATTTTTTCGCACTTATAATCATGTGGGATCCACCACACACTTCACATCGATTGCTCTTTTTTTGTTGTTTTTTTTTTTTTTTTTTTGGACACTGAATTTTTATATTGTTCGAAACTCACTTCTTTACACAGTGATCAGTCATCTGTTTTACCCACAGAAATACCCGTGAACGGTCCTGGGATGACAATGGAGATTCTTACATTTACGCCTGTTCTGTTTTTCTTTTTTAATACTTTATGTGTTTTCAGTTTGGGTCAGGTTGGATTCACATTAAACATAATTTGCAGAGTGAGGGGTGCTTGTTTCTGTTTCCCAGAATTTCATGTGTGGTTTGCATGCATTCAGGTTTACTCAGGAAAGCCTTTGGGTCTGGCGACCCCTGGTGGAATTTGTCCTCAGTACATGCTAAATTGAAGTCCTTAAGCCAGGAAGTTGGCAGACCGGATAGACAGTAGATTGTTCAGTTTTCCTCAAGGGAACAGCACTAAACATATTAAGCAGACAGATTTGATTATAAAAAGGGAGAGCCTTATATCTGAAAGATTTGCAGAGGAGGCCTTTAGAAATGAAACACCAGAACAGTATTTTTGGTGTCTTAAATGAATGGAAGCTTAGCTTTGTGATGAAGCGGAATCTTTTTGAAAACAGCCTTAATTTTTTTTTTCTCCCCGCCATATCACTCCTGTGTAAAATTAAAGATGAGCTTCTATTCAGCATGCAACAGTTGCAGTATCACTGATAAATGGCCAAAAGACAAAAGACAAAGATGGCAGTATCTGTGAAGATAACCACATCAGTCCTCCTGTGGTCCATTTCAACTGTCATTGTAATTAATGAAAATAAATTCCATTAAAAAATATATTTTCTTTCTCAAGTAGTAAATGGCTTTGCATGTGAAGTAGCACGTTTGCCCTTTGCTCTGAGTTGTATTTACACTGTTGCATGGATCGGTAATGGCGTTGGAGGCGTGGTGTGTGTGTGTGTGTGTGTGTGTGTGTGCGCGTGTGTATCTCTGTCTGTCTGTGTGCGCGCGTGTGTCTGAGCAGTGTGTGTGTGTGTGTGTGTGTATGCGTGTGTCTGAGCAGTGTGTGTGTCTGTGTGTATGTGTGTGTGTGTATGCGTGTGTCTGAGCAGTGTGTGTGTGTGTGTGTATGCGTGTGTCTGAGCAGTGTGTGTGTGTCTGTGTGTATGTGTGTGTGTGTGTGTGTGTATGCGTGTGTCTGAGCAGTGTGTGTGTGTGCGTGTGTGTGTGTGTATGCGTGTGTCTGAGCAGTGTGTGTGTATGCGTGTGTCTGAGCAGTGTGTGTGTCTGTGTGTATGTGTGTGCACGAGCAAAGTGTGCGGGTTTGTGGGAAGAGTTTACAGAAGCGGTATTAGGTCAGTGTTGACTAAACAGTGACATTTCTCCAGAGTCTTTCACACATTTTTCTGAAAGATGAGGCTCAGCTAAGCAGCTCATTCAACCTTCCAGGAGCAGAACTGCTTTTGAGGAACAGAGAACAGTAAAGACATCTGTGTCATTTGGTCTGTCTAGTCCACATACTTTCTGTCTGAATACACGAGTGGCTTCTCTTTGCATGCTGGTAGGAACAACCACATTCACCACACGTAAACTAAAATGTGGTGAAGCACAGCGCAGAGGAAATTTCTGCGTATGTCACATTTAGCAAGGTCAGGAGATGCAGGAAACGCAGTACGGCCACACAGCAAGTGGCTCTTGTCGTGCTGCTATCCTCCCTCAGACACAAGCTTAGATTAATAAAATACGAGAGAGCAATGGCCGCCTACTTCAGTCACTGCATGTGTTTGATTATTTTGTTAATATTGGTTCATTCCGGAATGCAGCCAGACAGCTCCCACAACTCTCTACTGATAATGTTACATGCATGTGGTTGCGGAATAGGCCCCATCTTTGAATAGTGTAGTGGTTGAGGAGCTATGTTTGTGACCCAAGGTTGCCAGTTTGATTCTCAGGTGCAGGACTGCCGCTTAACCTGCAGCACATCAGTAAATTACATAGACGAGCCTTGTCACAGTGAGGGTGCTGTGAAAGGGTGGGCTCTCCACTATGACTGGAGGAGGAAATCCACCCGACTGCCTGCATAAGAGACTTACTCATTCTGTACAAATGAGAACTGGTATAACAGGAAAGAAATATGGATCTCAACCTCTTGAGATGAGTGCCTCACCAGCTGAGCCAATCAGGAGTCCATCCTACAAAACTCCTCATGACCCCCCCCCCCCCCCCCCCCAAAAAAAAAAAGTGTCACTATACTAATTCTGTCTGATGCTCCAACAAAACTTGTGGCCACTATAATGTAAATCCAGACAGAACTGTAATATCATGGAAGTATGACAGACAAACTCAAAGTGAGCTGTAGGGGACTGTGTTTTCTGTGTGTGGTGCATCATTAGTATGGGGTGGATGTTATAATTTCAATATATTCATTTATTTATACATATGTAAACAGCCAAGGTATAGATACGGTTAACACTTTACCAGAACCAAGGCAATGCATAGAGACATTGATCGATTCAGTACGACGAAGTACAGAAAAGCTTAGCACAGTACATGACTCACACATTACATCCAGGACACTTTGCAATACAGACAAGATGGGATCCAGCTTTGGTTTTTTTTTTTTTTTTTACTTTGACTTCAACGGACACCTACTGAAGTCCAAAACTTGGAATGGTGCAATTCTCTCTCTCTCTCTCTCACACACACACACACACACACACACACACGCATGTACACACACACCACATAGAGATTCATGCTCTGACACGCAGATAAATGCATCCAAAACATTCATTAAAAAATGAGGAAGTATACACGTGCATACATACACATCGGCACACATACGAAAATACACGAATTCCCAGCAAGGCACAGTGAAAGAAAAAAAAAATGTAAATCTGAAAAACCACCACCACATAAGGTAATATCAATAATCTTCGTTATCAGGGCCATGCGTTTTAGAACAATGACCATTTGGTCCAGTTCCAAGGCACCAACACAGTCTAGCCGTGTGCAGAATTATGTAGTTATGCAAAAATGTGCTTGGAATCTTTAACAACTGGAAACAGGACTCCAGTTGTAGATCAAAGGTCACAATGGCCAGATTGTAAATGTTATTAATGGCATTCTGTGTGCTGTGTACAACTCCCCTATGTAAGAAATACTGCACTCTGACTGCTCTCTTTTAGGGCTGTATTACTGCTCTTACTGAGACGAATCATGCAACATCAACGTACCAAAATGTCTCCACAAAAAAACATGATCATGAGATGGCAGAATCCCCTGTGCTGTTGACTGTATTGCACAGCAGAAAGACTTAAAAAAAAAAAACACATGGCCCTGATAACTATTCATTCCCAGCGTAGAGTTTCACATTCTCAGAATAAAGACAGCTTAAAATAGTATTATTGCATAGGATTTGTAAATAGGGGGGGAGGGCAAGGGGGGGAGAGGGAGAGGGAGAGAGAGCGAGGGAGACTCCTGATAATACTTGAAAATGCCTACATTGTTTGTAAAATTAAAATATATAATATAGCATAACTTAACATGTCTGACTCCGTGAGAAACGATATCCTCGGCCCACTGCTCATGAATATAACAGGAACAGTGAAGCAGTGAGTGTGTGTGTAACTGAGGTCACAAACAGTGCTGGTGCCCCTGGACTGTCCACACAAACAGAGCCACGTGGTGTCGAATATCAAACTGTATCTTTCCTGGTACAGTAAGCATTCACTACAGTAGTACTAGGATCTGCTGGTGTCGAGGAACAGTGGGAACTTCTCCTATAGGAACCGTAGTGACCGAATGTAATACTGCAATGAGCAACCGACTACGGTCATATACATACACACAGCGCGAGTGCTTTGCTGTGGTAAGGAGTGCGTTTCTCTCAGTGCAGCTACAGTATTGATTTAACAGCAATGTGAAGCACTGCACAGTAAAAACCTCTACTTCTATAAGTTATATGTGCTTCTGAAAATACAAAATAATAAATGGGTGAAGGCAAGTGAAATATTTAAAGACGTTTTATGCGTCTGACATCCTTTACACAGTGGATATCTACCCTTGAATGACATCGACATCTCAGCCAATCACGAGCCACCATCACCCATTCTGAACCCCGGCTCACTTGCCTGATTGGCTGAAACTTCTCCAATGGAGATTTTCAACATTTCAACTTAATGAATGTCAGACGTGATCCACCGTTTGTGATTTCACTACATCAGTGTCTGCCATAGCTCTTCCGTGTGTGTTTTAGGTTTAGAATTCGTTGAAGCGTTTTTGTCCTGCAATGTGTCTGAAAATGTGTCTCCTTGTTCTTAGTGTCTCCTGCCTACTGTCACCCTCTCGTCTCACCCCGTGTCTCCCAGGGCTTTCAGCCGTTCTTCTCCTGAAGCTCCGCCTCCTCCCCTCCATCAGCCCCTCCCTCCATGCAGTGCTGCTCCTCTCCTCCTCCACCAGAACCAAGCAAGCTCTGCCCCGCCCCTTCTTCCTCTCTCACTCCTCTGCGCTCTGATTGGCTGCGTGGCTCGGGGGACACGTCCACGTGGGCTCTCTGGTGAACAAGGCCCTTTCGGCCCTGGGCCTGACCCCGCCTCCGTTGCCCTGGAGACCTCCGCTGACCAGCCACCGCCTGGACAGAGGGGTGAGACATGAGCGAGAAGCTCAGGAGGTCTGTAGAAACACCTACCGTGCAGGTGCTGCCATAAACGGTTTTCCTCTCCTCTCTCTGGGGAGTGTAGTCTTTTCCCGCCTTCTCTCACCTGCGCTCTGTCGCTCTCTCTCTCCTCCTCGTCCAGCTCGCTGATGGACTGCATGAGGGAGAAGAGGTTCATCCTGCCGCTTCGGCTGGGACTCTGGGACACCTGAAAGCGGGACACAGTTTAGAGTTACAACCACAGACAGAGCAGGACCAGGAAGTCCAGGAAGTGCTGGCAGGTCCAACCATAGACCAGAGAAAGTCTGGAAGACCAGAGTTTCGGTTTCCTTTTTTTGTAATGCACCCTTATATTTTTTGTTGATGTTTATTGTTATTTTTTACTTACTGTGATTTGAAAGCAAAATTTCTCAGCTTTATTTCAACCATTTTTTTCTATTAACCTTTTTGTCTTACAGGAGATATACAGGTTTGACAAAAGAGTCTGGTGAACCATGACAAAGTGTGTCTTTCTACAAGTAATGCCTGGCTTTGAAGTGTGTGAATCACGCATCAGACGGTGGCACAGAAAGCATCTGAAAATCTTTAGCTATTTACTTTATTCTGCAGTGTACCTTCAGATCAGAGGAGATCATAATATCACCCTGTCTCTTCGATTTCGAATTCAATTCACCCTTGAGGTTTAAAGGAATGACACTTTTCAGTTTGCTACGACTTACACCTGCAGTTGCAAGCTGCAGTGTTTCATTATTGCATCGTATTTAAAGTCACAGTGGAATGCAGTTTTGTGTCACACAATGAGTGACCTGAGGCTCAGTTTAAGGCATCAAACAGACTGACAGTATCCTTGAAGATAAGGAATGTCGTAATGCAATAGACATTATCAGTGCAGTGGGAGGGACTGAGAGGGGAGTACAGTGTGGATGCAGTGAGAGAGACCGGCCCCACCTTGTCACTGTCCTGAATGTGGATGACAGGAGGCCCTGCCGAGTCCGGGATAGTGGGCGGGGGGGGGTGAGAATCCTTCTGGGGCTGAGGCAGAGGGGCAGGCTCTGGGAACACCTGACGGGACAGGAGCCCGAGACAGAGAGAGAGAGAGAGAGAGAGAGAGAGAGAGAGAGAGAGAGGGAGAGGGAGAGGGAGAGGCAGAGGGAGAGGAAGAGGGAGGGAGGGAGAGAGAGAGGGAGGGAGGGAGAGGGAGAGAGAGAGAGAGAGGGAGGGAGAGAGAGAGAGAGGGAGAGAGCGAGAGAGGGAGGGAGAGAGAGAGGGAGAGAGAGGAGGGAGAGAGAGAGGGAGAGAGAGACAGAGACAGAGAGAGAGAGAGAGAGAGAGGGAGAGGGAGGGAGAGAGCGAGAGAGACAGAGAGAGACAGAGAGAGAGAGAGAGGCAATGAGGTGTGAAAGAGTGCATATACCGCTGATGACCTCTCCACATGAGATTACCAAATTTGGTCTATATTAACCACTGCATTAAACCCACACGCATGGGAACATAATCTGAACCTCACATCTTTTAACTCTTCCTCGTCATCCTCCTCCCCCTCTTCTTCTTCCTCTTCCTCATCTTCCTGGCTTTCTTGTTCCTCGTCTTCCTCACTTCCAGCAGCTTCCTCCTCGCTGCGGTGGAGGGACAGTTTCCTCATCTCCCGTGACTTCCGCCTCCAGAGGGCGCTGTGGCGCTGCTGACTGAGACACAGAGAGAGAGCGAGGGTCGCACACACCGCGCAGAGAGAACGACATACACGCGTACCCACAGGCACCGGCACCCGCAGGGACCCGCACAGAGAGAAAAGGATGCACACACGCACCACACATGCACGCACACATGCACGCACACACACACAAACGCACGCGCACACACACGCGCACCCACGCACACGCGCGCACGCACGCGCACACACGCACACACACGCACACACACGCACACACACACACGCACACACACACACGCACACACACACACACGCACACACACACACGCACACACACACACGCGCACACACACACACGCGCACACACACACACATGCACACACAGAATGAGATGCACACGCATGCACATACAGACAAATGCATAGAGAGAACAAGATGGACATGCACATGCTTAAAAACCGCACAGAGGTATGCACACCTGCCGACAGTTACACAGAGGTTAATACAAACAACCAACAGGCACGCCGACGTACGCCTGCAAACTGAGCCAGAAGGGGGCGCACTCGAGCAGAGGGATGGCGCACTGACCTGGCCTGCAGGATGCCGCTGTAGGTGTGCAGCTGCTTCATGAAGCCCTCGTTGGGCTGCACGATGGGCCGCCTCTCCCGCACGTACGCCAGGGCGCAGTCCAGCGGCCAGTGCTGCTGCTTCATGGCGAAGGCCACCACCGTGGAGGCCGAGCGGCTCACCCCCATCTTACAGTGGACCAGGACCGCCTGCCCACTCTGCCTGGGGGGAGGGAAGGGGGAAGCCGTGCGCATTACATCATCACAATGACATCACTGCACTGACATCAATGCAATTACATCATCACACTGACATCATTACCACACTGACATCACTGCACTGACACCATGGCAGCATCATCTCACTGACATCATCACAGTGACATCATAGCACTGACACCATGGCACTGACACCATGGCAGCATCATAATCTCACTGACATCATCACAATGACATCATCGTACTGACATCATGGCCGCACCATCATCATGGCAGCATCATCATCGCACCGATATCATCCCACTGATCTATCGCACTAAATCTGCAGTGCACTGTGCTGCACTAGCCCGCACTGCCAAGCTCACCATCACCATGGTCTGCTGAGTCTGAAATCTGCAAGTGTGCAAAGTAAGGGAGGGCAGGGTGACACTTCACTGAGGGGACAACTGTGAGAGAGGCGCTGCCACTGAGCTGCGTGAGATGAAGTGTAATGGGGGGGGTTAGGGTACCTGGCCTTGTTGATGAAGTGAGACTGGTTGGGGTGTGGAATGGGGGGGTTAAGGTACCTGGCCTTGTTGATGAAGTGAGACTCTGGTTGGGGTGTGGAATGGGGGGGGTTAAGGTACCTGGCCTTGTTGATGAAGTGAGACTGGTTGGGGTGTGGAATGGGGGGGGGGGGGGGGTTAGGGTACCTGGCCTTGTTGATGAAGTTGTAGGTGTTGTTCCAGTGAGCGAGGAGGTCGGTCGCCTCCACGTCGTACACTCGGATGTTCATGTAGGTGAAAGATTCTGGGAAGAAGTTATCGATCTCCATGGTGACGTTCAGAATGTAGCCCACGCTGCATTACAAACGACAATGCCAGTGGTTACTGTCAACACCATAAACACAAAGCCCATGTCAACGCGCCCGGGCACTGACGTGATCAAAGCAAGTTCATGAAGTTTGAAAAAGTCTGCCTTTTCAGTTGTGAAAAGAAGCGCCACAATGATTGTGAAAATGACCTTATCTTCATCTGGGATCTGTATATTGCCACAAACCCAATGGCTGCAGGCAGGCTGTGGATGACACACGCCCAATTTCACTGCTTCCTGTGTGAGCGTACAAAAAACTTAATCCCCCCCCCACTGTTTACTAGGAGCATCTTTTTGGTTTGGTGATAAAAATTTTGTCACTTTAAAAAATGCTGATCTTTGAGAAAAGGGCCACCTTCGCAATCAGGAGTGCCTTATATTCGGTCAATATGACTCAGCAAGAATCAAGAAAACAACAACAACGAGGGAAAAAAAAACCATCAAATCTGACACACAAACACACACACACACACACATGCGACAGGGAACGACGAGAAAGAAATGCAGCAAGAGGTATTACTTGTTTTTCTGAAGTTCTTCAAAGTTGGCAGCATTCCATTCAGATCCCTGTAACAAGAAACGACCCGAATGAAATCTGAATTAAGCCACGACTCGGTGCTCAGACTCCAGCGCTCCTCAGTGCAGCACAGTCTGCATGCTCCGTACAAGATCTCTACCTGAGATCAAATGGCTTTCTGCCCCATAACCATACAAATGCTCTGTTTGGGACTAAATGACTTTGTTCTTAAACATGCTGTCTAACATTAAATCCCAATGCTGAGAGACAGCACAAATTTAACACATTGGAAAATTTCAAGATTAACTCCAACACTGTTTTTCTTAGACAACATATACTTCAGGCCAGCCAATGACAGAACAAATGCTGATGGTTGTGTTTTTAACACATTGTGGGGATGTACCCAATAACACCCACAGATGAAACACCTGCGCATGGAAAAAGTTGTTATATGATTTTCATACACTTGAACATACGCAGGGAAAATGTCTGTGTCTTAAAATCCAAAAACAAAAACACAAAGAGGAAATTACAGAGCAGACCTCACAAGACACCCATCTATTACGCAAACCCTCATTTAAACCAGCGTGATGCCTTTGAAGCTTGTAAAGCAGACGTGTGAATGCACCATGAGCCTCTGTTATGCTGCTCGCAGGTGCCAGCCTATTGCACCGCACCAAAGAGCTCTCACCAGGTAAAGGTAGTCAAATATTTTGGAGGGCTTGTCCATCTGCGCCATGGTGACCATCATCTCGTTGTCGATGTACTCTTTGTAGTCCTTCATGTCCATTCCTATGCTGGTCTCCAGGGCGCAACGCACCTGCAGAAGGCGATGCCCTCATTATTTAAAGTAGAAAATAATCTATAGACATATAGGGGTGGCAGCGTCGCATAGCGGTTAGGAGCAGGGCTTGTAACTGAAAGGTTGCTGGTTTGATTCCCCACTGGAGAACTGATGCTGTACTCTTTGGCCAAGGTGCTTAACCCAGAATTGCCTCAGTAAATATCCAGCTGAATAAAGAGATAACATGTAAAAAACTGTAACCTAGGTAACTCACTCTGGATAAGAGCGTCTGCTAAATGTTACTAATGTAATGGTGAAAAAATGGTCATTACAGCTGTAAAATGACAAACGACCCTGTCTGCCTGGGTTCAGCCCTCGGGTCTCCCTGCCTCACCCTCTCACCTGTTTAGAGGTGATGTTCTCCAGGTCCTCTGTCCTCATGATCTCCCTCAGCTGGGCCTTAATCCTCCTCTCCACACTCACCCTTTCTGAGGAGCTGCAGAGAGAGAGTGGGAGGTAGGGAGGGAGGTGAAGAGATGGAGAGAGCACAAGAGAGAGGAGGGGGAAGACTGAAAGCATGTGAAATCACCACATCCATCAATAGGCCACCCCTTCTCGGAACAGCAGTGTGGTGTAGCAGTGAGGAGCAGTGCTTGTAACAAAAAGGGTGGCCCGGAGGGGGTGGGGGTGGGCGTGGGTCGCCCTCACCTCTGCCCCATGTCGTCCCTCCTCACCGACTCCAGCCCCGTCATGGCGCCCCACTCGTTCAGGCAGTTGCGGTCCGACTCCACCAGGGCGCAGTAGTTCTGCACCCAGTCCAGCCCGCAGCCGGGGATGACCGCGCCCTTCACTGCGCGCTCGCAGCACCCGTGCAGGGCCTGCAGCACCGACCTGGGGGTGCGGGGGGAGAGGGCGTGCCAGTTACAAAGTGGCCTAAGCCATGCCTTTGCTATCACAGATAATGCATATCACAGGGGAGCAACTCAGAGGCAAATGGACAGATGCAACATACGGCAGGCCGTGCCACAGTGGGTGTTGTGCTATATTAACATCTGGCAATGTAGCATAGTGGGAAGGAGCAGGGCTCGTAACCGAGAGGTTGCCGGTTTGATTCCCCACTGGGGCACTGCTGCCGTACCCTTGGGCAAGGTACTTAACTCTGCTAAATGTAACATTGTAATGTGATTTAGACTCACCACATGGTCTGAATGGACACGGGTTTGAAAATTTTTGTGTTCCCGGCCGACGTGACGCTGAACCCTCTGAGTGAGAGAGAGAGAGAGAGGGAGAGATAGAGAGACAGAAAGAAAAAAAAAGCAGAGAGAGAAAGAGACAGTGGAAAAAAAGGGAAAAAAGACTGAGGTGTGGAGTTAATAGCAAACACGCAGTAACTAAATCAGAGGTCTGGGTGGGGACCGGGTGTTAAAGGCTCAGTATGAAAATAGCGTGGACCTGAAAGCATGTGAGAGTGATTACACCCGCACAGGAGCGCTGTTGTTGTCCTGGCCGTTGTCTGGTGTCAGACTGCCTGCTGTGTCCCGGCAACACTTCACTTCCATTTCACGGCCAGAACGAGACTCACACTACTGTCTGTGCAGGTGTGTCTCTCTCTGGATCTGATTTGGCACCTTTGCCTCTTATTTCAGTTTTCAACATTCAGATTCGGTGCAGCCACTTCAGGCCCTTAGCTGCTGATAATGGATCAAAACTTTACACTAAATTACTGGGGGGGAAAAAAACCACAACCTCCAAATTCACTTGTTGTGAATGAAATGCAGCTTGCTAACCAATGTAGCAAACAAAAGACCAAATAAGATGCGCTTATTTGGAAGTCGCTCTGGGTAAGAGCGTCTGCTAAATGATTTAATGTAATGTATTTCAGGGGGACATCAAGACAAGCTACAAGGAGTTACTCTGAGCCAGAGACTACTTTTAGACACGCTGGACGGTGACAGTGTGTCGGTCTGATAACACAAGATGAGATGAAGCACAGTGATTTTCCTAATCCACCCTCATCAGTTTGAACCTCGTGGACAAGAGTGGAAGGGAAGCAGGTATATCCAGCTTCCCGAAGTTTACCCTTCGTCACCTGGCACCTTTTTAGCAAGGCAGAGAAACCTATCTAAACTTATACCTTTAAATAAACATGCTGGTCAATATTTACATAATATTCATCACCAATCAAAAGCCACTTCCTCAACATTTATCAATGTTTCACTCTATTACCAAAAAATAAACTTTCTCAACATTAGGGGTGTTTAAAAAGTCATTATATATATTAACAGATTACTCATGTGACTGTTAGCCAACAGTTGAGTCAAAGTCCAATTAGAAATATTGAAGAACATTCTTTACCATTTAAACTGAATCACTGGCAAGTTTGCATCCCTTTTTTAATATATCTTATATCTTATTAATATATCTTATATCTTATTAATATATCATTCTTATGCCCACACTCTGTCAACGTCTCTCTTCTTTCTCTCTCTGTCTTTCTTACCCGTCGCCATCCAGGTAGACTTGAGTGTCGCTCCATACGGGAAGCACTAGGCCAATAGTACATTGGTCACTGCGAGAGAAGGGCAGATGAATTAAACGAAACATTAAATCAAAAACTGATGATTAAATCCGATGAAAGTATGACTTTAGACAGTGCCGAATTCCCAATGTTTTGATTATGATTATAAACGTTAACCAGACATTTCAAAGTATTCCTGGGTCTAATTTGTTAGCAGAAAAAAAGAGAGGATATTAGTGTCTACAAGAGATTCATGAAACTCAAGAGCGTGTCCACAGCCACACACATACCTGTCTTTGCTGGGGAAGTCCATGCCCAACAGAATGCTCTCGTGTTTATTGCAGAGAGTTGAAATGATCAGCAAGTACCTCACTCTGACGGGACTGACCGACTCCAAGCGCACAGCCTGAGAGGCACAGGGGGAGAGGGCCAGAGACAGAGAGGGAAAATGCAGGAAAAGAGAGCGAGAGAAGGTGGAGAAGGAGAGAGAGAGACCGAGAGAGAAAGAACATGAGACAGAAGAACAAGGCAAAGGGAGAAACAGTGGGAAGGAAAGTGAGCCAACACAACACTGTGCCATGCCTTCCACATCAACGGTGATTTTCAAAGGCTTAAAAAAACAGTTGCGTTCCACTGTAGTAAATAGTGTCTTCCCTTCATCGCCAACCCCTTCATTAACCCCATAAAGGGCGGAGCTATAATGTTCTGTCACTGACTTGAACGACCCAGTCAAAAAACACTTTTCTTAGTTCAGAGCAGTAATTGGTACTTGTACAGTCGGTACATCATAGCTCCACCCATTCGGAAACTTATAAGGCCTAGTTCTCCTCCCAGCCATAGATGGCAGTACGCCAGGTGGCTCTCACCAGCTTGAGGGTGTCCTCGGGTCGAAGCATTGACACCATTGCATGGAGGTGCCTGTGCTGAGTGTCTGATGACCCGCCCCCAAGGGGGAGCTGTCTGTACAGCGGGGGTGTGGTGTCCTCGGCAGGCCGTTCCCCCTCTTCCAGCAAGAGGACCACCCCCTTCACGAGAGCAAAGCTCTCTCTGCCAACAAAATCAGTGCACATATTTCATCATTTCAGAGACAGTCTGAAGAGTGACGTTGATGCTGAACATGGCAGAGCTGATAACGATCACATTTTTTGACTTATATGGAAAATATTCATAAAAAAATGTCATTTCAAAGACATAGTACTAAGCAAAAACATTTTGACAAAAAGCAAAAAATTTCACCATCTTTAATTACATTAAAAACTTGATTACAGTCACATCATAATAATCTACCTTTTCTGAAGTCTCCCTCTTCTGGGAATACTTTCATCCTATAAAAAAAAAAACAATAAATATATGAATTTATATGTAAATATCTTAAATGACTGCATACAATGCATACAATCACTAATAAATCAGCTGTGAGTATGCTTACCAATCTGAATAAAAAACACCACCTACCCACATGTTACATGGTGACCAACTACCACTACTATATCCAAACGGTGACAAATATGCAGATAAACATAAAAGGACAGAGAGAGAGGGAGGGAGAAAGAGAGAGACAGGCGAAGGCAGAGAAAGAGTCTTACTGACTAAATCTACAGCACACTAACAATGTGCTGAAAGAGAGAATGAACAGGGCGTACAGCACTGAGAAAATGGGCTACGCTTTCAAAAGGACAACTGTACTGTAATAATTAAACACTGGACTGCAGGGAGAGATGGTGGGCGAGAGACAGGGGAGAGTATGACAATATCAAGGGTTTGAACGGGATGAAACTTGAGACAGTAACATTACCTGTTATGCAACTGACATGTCCAGACAGACAGTAAAAGACAGAGAGGGCGGGAGGGAGGAAGGGGGGAGAGCGGAGCGATGGGGCAGGAAGAAAAGAAAAAGAAAATGAGTTAATTCAGTCGAGTATCAGATCCAGCGGCTGACTCTAGGAGAATGCTTTCAGTGCACACACGGACAGTGAGCGAGAGTGAGAGTGAGACAGAGAAAGAGAGAGAGAGAGAGTGAAAAAGAGACAAGGAATACAGAAAACATAGCCTGGTGTGAGAGCAGGGCTGAAATATACCAGTGAAGCTTTTGAATTAAATGTTAAATTACAATATTTACAATGTTAAAATGATTTCAGCAGACAGAGAGAAAGCAGAGCGTGATAGAGAGAGAGAGAGAGAGAGAGAGAGAGGTGGTGGAATATGTTAGCACTTTGCAAACACTGTGGTCTGATGGTGCAAGAGAAAGATAGGGGGGTTTCTGTGACTGTAACTACAATCAGACGCAGCAACTACCCCCATATCTGTGACTAATGCTGTTGCAACTTCAACAAGGAGTTATAAATACCTCTTCAGTCACTCGGGCAGCCATTTTTTACATTCCCACTGACAAACAAACCAGGAATTCTCCCTGACAAGCGCACTTTTCCAAAGAAAACCTTGATTACTGCGATTACTGTTGATGAAAATGTCTGATCTTTAGATGTTAGCCAACTTCCAACCTGGGCATGTTTTGCACACGCCAGACTTTCTCTTTGTTATCTGTTCTGTCAGCCCCTTGACGATGCAACACCACAACAGCATATGCAGCGACACAAATCCAGCACTTCCAAGCAGCAGTTGGGGGTGGTGGTGTAGTGGTTATGGGAACTGAGCACATGATCATAAGATCGTTGGTTCACATTCCAGGAGGAGCCCACCATTAACGGGCATTCAGTAAGGCAAATGCATCAACACCCCTCTGATGTTACAGCTAATAACAGTGTGTGCAGGTCCGCTGCTGCACGCACACCCCGCGTACACAAAAGCAGAAGAAACAAAAAGGGGAAACGCTGCTGCGCAGAGCCGAACACTCACTGGCGTAGTGCTGACAGAGGGAGATCTGTGCAGGGTTAGCAGCGCCATGCCTCGCTAATGTCCGGCGCAGGTACCGGCAAAGACCGCAGCCCGGAGAGGGAGCGCCCCCCAGACCCGCCTTACGACGTCCAGGCACGGTGGGCCAACCGCAGGACACTGGAAACGAAAACAAAAATACGTGTGTATATCTCGCATCGGTAATTGCGCAAGGCCACGGACAGATGAGCATGTCTGAAATTCAGCTAAGGAGGAATGACAGTGAAGCTCTGTCCGGCCAGGACACTGTCCAATACGGTAATGCCCAACTGAAACCCATAGCACGGGCTCATGGCTGCCTTCCTACTGAGGCTTTTATTGCTTAATTATCTGAGTCACTGACTGGATGGAAACTTAAATTACCTGTTGTTGCAGGTACCAATGCCTGTTGCTGCTGCTTACTGAAACTTTTATTTAAAAAAAATTCAGGGATCTTGAGGACCTAGAGTGGAATGTAATCTGCTACACTACTGTATTCACTAACAGCTGACTAGGCAGACATACGCTGTAGGCACAGCCAAACACCTACTGACGTTTGGCATGCTGGTAGTTAGAGCATAACTAGCTAGCTTATCACAGGTTGTACAGCCTGACAAACCTAACGCTACTCTATTAAAGAGGCCACCGAGACCCTCCACTGTAGCCATTTAAATGACAGATTTTGTGCAAAACCGTTTAGATGGCTGGTGACAGCACCGTGACGAAGGGCGTAATGTTAGCACAAACCTACTGAACCCTAACGTAACTTACGTTAAAATGTTCAACAACATGCTTCCCATTTTTCCTAGTCAAAATGCAATTGACAAGCTATATGACTACCTAGCCAGCTGCTAAAAGCAAACCGTGGATAACGTTACATGGTGATTAGATAATATATAACAGCTAACACAGAACAGCACAAACATGCCGGAAATACGTCCATACTATCTCGATACTCCGAAAAAACAAAACTGTCTACTGTAACTATTCTGAGAGCACAGTCGCCCACGACAGCCAGCTAACTATCTAGATTGTTAGCTAGCGAATTAGCAATCTAGCTATCTATCTATCTAGCTAGCTTGCTCGCAATCTTCGCTGTCGCCAGGTATCTATGCACTTACTGCAGCCGCCTGGCTAGCAGGCTAACTAGGTAGACAGCTAGTTCCTTAAAAACGCTGGAATAAAATGCTAATTGACAGAGTGCGGATGTTCCTCTTTTACCTGCCTCCGAGCGCCCTTCCTCCTTTTTCCTACCCCTTTTTTAGGATCCCTCTCCTTTTGGCTTATTTTTTGGTCCTAAGCTTCTCGGCATGCACTTGGAGTCCTCTGGTGTCCAATTAAAGGGGAGTCGCGCTCGCTTTACTCTCGCAGCGAACCAGGAAGAGAAATAATTTCGGCGGAGAAAAGTAAACATGCCCTTATTAGGAAGAGGCGGATTCCGCACTGCTTTTCTTAAAGGGGACGCGCCCGCCGCGGTCTGGCTGACGAGCGATCGCAAAGATGCGGAGTATGCCCCTGCTTCCCGTCGATAAACCTTATTTATACTGGATGGTGGTCTATGAATAGCTTTGATCAAGTGACTCAAGAAGGAAGAAAGAGCTTGAGTGTGGAAGAGTGGAACATGCACCCCCCCCCCCCCCCCAAGACATCAGAACTCAGAGTAACACAATAAAAAAAAAAAAACAATCAACACATTTATTAACTTTATTTTTTTTCCATATCATACATTAGTCAACCAACGTAAGTTTCAAACATAATTACAATTTTCAATAATTATCTTATTATATTATTATCATCATCATCTTCATTTTTAGTTTTAAGGTTAGAGGATTTTTTCCACTCAAATTATCAAGACAGCAGGATTTTCAAAAAACAAACAAAAAAAAAAAAAAAAAAAGAATGTTGTAATGCCCCCCACCCCACCCCCCCCCCAAATCCACTCTCTCGTTATGTACAGTAGTGTCCGGTCAGTCATTGTGTCTTTATGTTACCATCTTCCTCTCACGGGCTCTCCATGCAATACAATGTTCTTTGCCTGTTTATCTGTATTACAGTACAGACACATGAAATCCAATGCACATTCTCAGTGCTACAGGCGTCTTCTTTTCTCTCTCGCCCTCTCTCACTCTCTCATAGTGCAGTATCTGTTTAAATAGCCAGTGGGTTTGTATTGTATTGCATTAATTGCTCTATTGTGTCCTTCACTATAACAAATAATAATAATAATAATAATAATAATAATTTAACATTTCAAGAAAAAAACACAAATAATAAATAAACTAGTTTGTTCCCCTGTTAAAACCACTCCCACTTCTTCCTCCTTCACAGTCAGCAGTGCTACTTCTCTGTGAGAGACAGCTGCAGGATCCTCTCCAGCTCCTCCTCTTCCTCGCGCCTCTTCCTGCCAGGGTTGAGAATGGAAAGGCTTTCTTTCAGCCTGCCTCGTCCGTACAACATGTTCAAATCGTACGCGGCGAAGCTTCACCCTAACACCACTCCACTCCTTTAGGTGCTGTGTTGGCTCTTTTCTTTCACATTATACGCATTCAAACGCATACATTCAGTACATGAATTACTAACATCCTCCTCAAAATTCTTCATTTCACCTTTCCTCCGTATTTCTCTCATCACTCACCTATAAATCTCCTTCCCCCCTCTCTCTCTCATGCTAACCTGCTTTCCAGCTCTCTTTCCCTCCCTCTGCCTCCATCTCTCTCCCCCACCCATGTACTGTCTCAATCTGACCAGCTCCCCGGCTACACAGCCTCTTACCCCACCCCTCTCCCTCTCTCTCTCTCACCTGTCCATCTCCTCCTGCTCCCTGCAAGAGAGCTCCATGGCGATGCGTAACTGCTCGTCAAAGCTGGTTGCTACGGCGAACGCTCCCGGAACCCGAGGCTCGGCCAATGAGCTGTAAGCAGGAGGGGAGTGGACAGCAGGGTCTGATGGGGAGACGGGCTGCAGCTGGGCGGGTTCTGCGGAGCCTAGCGTCTCCCCTCCCTCGCTGGTGGCCAGCGAGAGTGAGAGAGACTCCTGGATTGCTCTACCAGGCAGAGGGGGGGGAGAGAGAAAGACAAGGTTAATAAAAAAAAAAAAAAAAACATAAACCTTTGTACGTCTTTGCTTTTTGTACCATGGTCTGAGCTTCTACCTGATGAGAGAGACATTGGTTGCGTGGGCCAAAGCTGATCTTTAAGTCAGCAATTTCAACACTGCGAAGTATCTGCCATTGATTTGCATTGTGACACCATCTCCATCTTCACAGAGGTATGAGAATGATGAATACAGAGGTACACAGCAAATTCAGTAAGCCTGCAAGCCACTGTCTAAGTGTACTTCAGAGTATGAATGGTTATGCCACAATCTTGAACTATGAATTAACTCAAATCATATTAATTTGCTAATATCACCTGACCTACATAAAGAACTGTAACACACACACAAACATACACACTCACCTCTCAAGCTGGGAGTCCTCCTCATATAGATGTGTCTGAGAGACAGGGCGGCTGTTAGTAAGAGCTTCCCATATAGTCACCTAATTCGGGGGCAAAGAGAGAAATGCTTGATTCAGATCAACACTGCTTAACTATCATGACAAAAATAATCATTTGCAATATCAAGGCTCATCCCAACACGGAACCAGACAAAATATTTAAGCTGCAGGAAAACCAACTCTTCCAGCAATTTAGGCTTCAGGCACTTTTTTGTTCACATAAGATGTAAAGGTAAGCTGACAGTGAGGTGATTTGTTTATCAGGATGAATATCTTATCCCCTACATACAAAATAAAATCTCTGTCCAATATTTTTTGACTACAGTGTAGCATAGTAATAAGGAGCAGGGCCTGTAACCGAAAGGTTGCTGGTTCAATTCCCCATTGGGGAACTCCTGCTGTACACTCAGGCAAGGTACTTAACCCCCAAATGCCTCAGTAAATATCCAGCTGTATAAATGGGTAACATTTATAAATTCTAACATTTAAAATTCTAACCTGTGTAAGTCGCTCTGGATAAGAGTGTCTGCTAAATCCAATAATGTAATGTAATAATGTAGTATGTAATGAGTGGGGTATGGAAAGCACAGGACACAGTCTCATTTTCTCCTCATGCAGCTTATTTAAACTGCGACGCATGTATTACACCTGTGTGAATCCGCCCGTTAACAGTGAATCCTCCCATGAACTGCGCACTGGGAGCGTCCTCGTGACCTGGATCGGTCCCTGCCATTCGCAGTGTGGCACAGGGCTGCGTGTATCTGAGACCCTGCGCAGTTTCACGCAGGTGGCGCTATGTGCGGGGGCGGAGTCTCACCTGGGGGGGGGGGGGGCTCACGTGCGAGGGCGGGGCCTCACCTGGTCACTCTCTGTGCCCGCGTCCAGGAGGCTCTGCTGGATGGCGAACTGCAGCAGGTTGTCGTCCTCATCCCTCAGCGGCTCGCTGCGGCCCGGGCCCAGCGTGGTGTAGTCTGGCGGGGGCTCGAAAACGGAGGGGTCCACCTCACAGTGCAGGGGAGGGGGGGTCTGCCCTGGTGGGACAGAGAGAGAGAGGGCGGGGTGAGGGGGTCGTGGAGAGAGCATGCACATCAGCATTAGTAGATCTCTCAGCGGGGGCCACAATAACTGTAACTGTAAATAATACTGTACTGTACTGTTGGAGTGGTGACTGAGTGTCACTACTTGCTTCCCTGTAAGAGCAGTAATATCATGATCAGTAGTTACCGGCCTCAGTACTGCCCTCTGGTGTGTGGACAGTGACAGAGCTTACTGGCTCATCACACCCACACAGGTTACTGAAGGTCACCCTGGCATTCAGCACATGGAAGAGAGGGATCTCTGAGATCGGACAGAGGAGAGAAGAGAGAAGAAGACAGAAAAGAGAAGACAATGCATTGTGAGAAAAAAAAACAAAGTTTTATGTTAAACAATACCATCTCAAAGTCAGTGACAGACAGAATTTATCATTTTGAAGAATTCTAGTTGAAAAATGCACAATGGTAATATCTGAGGTAATAAACTGTATGCGTGGAACAGACACATTAATTTTGTAAGTACAATCATACAGTGTCATTTATAAGAGCCTATTAAAGAGGTGCTTTGACCCAAGGCAGTACACTCTAAGTACACTTTCCTTCCTCCCTCGCTCTCTCTCCCTTCATCCCTCTACCCCGCCTCCCTCTCATCCTGACCCCCCCCCCCCCCACCACCGCCCCTCTTCACCTATCTTGACGGGAAAGCCCGGGGGCAGCCGCAGAGTGATGAAGTCCCGCAGTTTGGCAAAGTGGGCGTTGGATATGGCCATGAGGTCGATGATGGGCGTAACCTGCTCTGCCAGGGAGAGGGGGTGGGCCTCGCTTAGCCACAGGGTCGCCTTGAACCTGAGACAGAGACCAGAAAGAGACAGAGATCTCCCGTCACAGCAGAACTAGTAGACTGTTGTGTAGCCTGCTGAAGATAGGCCTGTTGACTCTTGGCTGGTGAGAGCAAGTATCTCTGCATTTGATAGCGAGATAGAATATATGCCTTTACTTTTCTAGTGAACATGTAGCAGAGCTGAAGTAATAGCTCGTGCGAGTCCTGCGTAAAAAGCCGTAGGTAGCAGGTAGCCGAGCAGTTGCAGCGGCTACGTCACTCCCCCGAGACCTGGTTAAGTAGCGTTGTTGCCGACGGGCTAACGGCAATTTGCCTTTAGCTCAACTGGCAACGACGCTGGCTGTAAGGGGTTGGCAGCGAGCAGTGAGAACCTCGGTTCGAAACTCGCTCGCTCGCTGACCCACACCCGTTACAAACAGTCAAATCAGAAACACAGAATGACGCAGAGAGAAGACCCACTTCTTCCACTTGCAGCTTGGTTCCCACTCACACTACCCCTTTTCCTAGCACTAACACACTGAATTTGTCATTGCTCTTCTGGTTAATAACTCTGCTTCTCTGTACAGCGCTTGTATTGTAATGACAGGGGTAGCGCTGTTTTACACATTGCGGCTTTCTCTCTGGGGATAGTGATGTTTCCTGGATCGTTGCATCACTTCATAACTCTCTTCAGCAGAACACAATGGCTATTGTAACACTATTATTGTGCATTTTCACCTTTATTCAAATATGGCAGCAACATCTCCTGAATCTGTACAGCTGTTCACGTGTCCTTATTCTATGCAATATCTTAGCTTAAGAGTCACACTGAATAAGAGCACCTGTCAAACGAATAGATGTAGAATGTAAATTTAGTGAGAATGTTATTTCCTAGTGAGAGACAGTACCTCTGTACCTTGCTGAGGCCGTATCGCTGTGCTTTCCTAGCGAGAGACAGTACCTCTGTACCTTGCTGAGCCCGTATCGCTGTGCTTTCCTAGCGAGAGACAGTACCTCTGTACTTTGCTGAGCCCGTATCGCTGTGCTTTCCTAGTGAGAGACAGTACCTCTGTACTTTGCTGAGCCCGTATCGCTGTGCTTTCCTAGTGAGAGACAGTACCTCTGTACCTTGCTGAGGCCGTATCGCTGTGCTTTCCTAGTGAGAGACAGTACCTCTGTACCTTGCTGAGCCCGTATCGCTGTGCTTTCCTAGCGAGAGACAGTACCTCTGTACTTTGCTGGTAAGCTCCACAGGTCTTCCAATATCCCGGTTGTTCAGAGGGAAGTCGGGGTCAAAGTACTCCTCTGCGGTGATGGCTGTGGGGTTGTGGGGACTAGCGCACTGCGATACATGACTCTGCAACAGATCACTCCGTCAGTTCCACCTTCAACTTCAGTTCAACCTTAAAATGAGCCTGAAAAAATACTACTATTGTATTAAAAAAGCAGGAATTGTCAAGCAGCAACAAGTTCTCACCCCGTTGTGAGCCACATGCTGCTCTGCTATTCCAAGGAATGACTGGAGCGGAGTCTTAGAGCCTGCAGAGAGGAGGCAGATGAGGTGAAGATGCAAAGATTAAAGCTGTGGTTGCTACAACACATAACCTTATATCCAAATCGCACAAACCAGTTAAAACAATCACACAAGACTGGTATATTTATAGCAAGGGCGATACAGTAATTACGGTTAAAATGCTTTTAAATTGCAATAATAGTTCAATATAAGTAAGCCAACTTACATTTTGTTAAGAGAATTCACAATATATACAACGTATAATTGTTGCTTTTTTTCCTCCCTCTTTCTCCACTCTCCACTTTCCCTCTCTGACACATCTTGCTAAGAATGTTCAGCGTCATGTCACCTGTTGATTCCGGATTCCTCACACTGTATTACGGCTGCATTCCAACCTGCTGCCTGCCACCCTGCTCTCCAGTACCTTCTGATCTTTGATCGGAGGCCAGATATCAACATATTATGCTTGGTACCTTTGCTCCTGGACTTGTCCTGGTCTGAGAGGTGTTCTGTTCTAGATCGAGTTACCAGCTCCACGTTACTGGCACTGTAAACCTGTGCCAAGTAAATAAAACATCAGTAATTTGAAATAATTTCTAATCATTTCTGAAAATTATTTTCATGACACCAAACATACTGTCATAATGTTACAGTGTGGCAACATAGCTCACAATGGTCTGGCATGCCACCACTGAGTTACACAGCACAACATATCTTACTAGTCTGTATAAAAGATACCTCCATAAATATGCATTTGCAAAATACCACTCATACTACAATTACACACAAGTCAATGCCTAATGCCAGTGATGCCAATGCCCAAAAGGATTCCAGTGGAGGGGGGGTAGAATGCATTCATCAGTAGTAGTGTGCAGATATCATAACAGTATAACATTACAAAATAGTACGCTCATAAATGGCTCAAGCATCTGACAACTGGGACTACCTGGTAATCTGATTAATTGCAGGGCTTGGCGTCTCTGAAGATTTGCTATGAGAAGAGGAAGCTCTGGTGTCATCAAAAGACTCTTTAGGGTCAAACAAAGGCTCCTTAGAGCAGAGTCCTGCTCAAACATACCTTGGCTTCATAGCCACTGACAACCTCTGTCTTCTCTGAACGCCAGCCCCAAATACCAGATTTGTTCCTTACAGGGAGAGAACACAATCATCATACAGGTCAAACAGGTTGTGTACATATTTTTTCTCAGTGTCCCCATCAAACATATCAATCCCATGTCCAAAGACAATATCTATCAAATATTCAACACTGGTGATAATACTCTCACTGATACCCTCCATCCATAGCCTTGAAGTAAATGCATCAACAGTCTGAAGTGCGATCACACTGTTGAAGAACTACATTTCCCATGAGCCCTTCCTATCCTCAGCCCCCTGTGGTCTACTTAAGTGGAGTGAGTTTCTGGGTTGTGTGAGGTGGATGCAACCCCCCCCTCACCTCTCAAAGGCAATGTTGCGGGTGTTGAGGTGGGTGGAGACAATGGGGGAGGTGAGGCGTTGAGCCGTGTTCTCTTGGGATGGCAACATGGCCGCCAGGAGGGAGGAGGCGTCTCGTGGCGAGAGGGAGAGGGGCTCAGTGTACACCACCTGCTTCTCGTGGTCCACCTCCATAACCACCGCACCACTCTCTGAGAGAGGAAGACCGGTCTCCATCAGCACTGCGTTCATTTATATTTCATGCCCTCGGGCTAATTGCTTGCAAACGGATGAGCGAATGATCTGCTGCCAGGTCTGCCAAGTCTACCGCTGGACGGCGCACCTTGAGTGTCTGGCGCTGAAATGTATTTTGAGAGAGCCCAAGCTGAGGGGAAGTCGCCCCATGTCTCACCTCCACCCTTGAAGATGTAGCTGCGTCTGCCCTTAAGCCAGGTCATGTGCTCGAACCCCAGCAGGGTGGTGTCGACCCGCAGACACGAGCCGCTCTTCCACACGCGGTACACGTCGCTGGGACACACCTTCGACACCAGCGGCACTAAAAGACAGTCAAGGCAGTACAGCATAGACACAGCAATAGAATGGGAGCAGCACACTGCATTGCACTGAAAGCACAAGGGCTGGTAATACACTGACTACACAATAGGTATAGTGACTGTCTACACACCACAATGCATTACTGTGAGATCAGCACCGGGAGCTGTTCACCAGCGTGGTTCTGAAACCCTTCAGACAGGTTGTGGGGAATACTGACTCAACGTGCTGATAAGGACTCTTACCCCAGCTTGTGAACTCCCACTTCATCTCCACATAGAAATCCCGTGCCTGGAACATCCCACAGCGCAGGTGTTAGAGTGCCATAAGGTGCATTTAACACTGTTTCATCTGTGCACATTTATGCGTATGCCTATGCTTTCTACATGTTGGACTGTGGAACAGAACAACATTCAGTCAAGTCCAGCCCAGGAAAGCCCAATCCCAACTCAGTCTAGAAACAACCTGACCAATGACTTATCAGGCAGTGAGTTACTCTGTGCCTTCCAACCCAATCAAGAGTCAGACACAGTTTTCTATGTGCGGCCCCTTTACTGCACTGAAGGTAAATGGGCCAGTCTTAGCCTTAGGATGGGTTAAATTCACACTTGAGCAGCAGAGTGCAGAGTTACAACCCTGGAAGGTGTTTAGGTAAGGGTGTGCACCAGTGTTAACTGTGTCTCACCTATACAGCGTCAATGTTACCTGCACCTCACCTGTACAGTGTCAGCATACCTGTGTGTCACCTTCATGGTGCATGTTATCTGTGAGTATCTCACCTGTATGGCATGAGTCAGTAACAGACCAATCGAGGGGACACCTGTATGTGCTGTTACCTGTCTTAGCTTGCTGAGCAGCTCTGGGATGCCGGCCAGCCTCTCTGTTGCTCTTTTATAGTCTCTGTACTGAAGCACCAACTGCACCAGCTCTGGATCTCCAGTACTGACCGCCTCCTGTAGCACTAAACACATACCAAGCTGTGGATTTTAACCTAATCGAATAATAGCCTTTTAACTCCCCTTGGCGCTCAGCATAATGAAGAAGTACTACAATGATTGCTCGGAAATGCACGATTATTATGACCAGCTGAATTATGCTTCTAGCTCAAGTAGACTTGCTGGACTATGTTCCTACACAATATACACGCACATAAACATAGAAATCACAACTAAACAATACATACTAATACTGGCACATCTGATGCTAAATACCTGGCGCCAGGGTATACATCCTTATGTCTCATATTCCACTACAGAAAATCGGCATGTCAGTTATCATCCCTCACTCCGATCCACTCTTTGTCCCCGTCCTTGTCTCTCTTCAACGTTCATGTCCCTCCTTAGCATGCCAACCCTTGCCCATCTGCATTCAACACCACGGCACCCCCCAACACACACACACACACACACACACACACACACACACACACACACACACACACACACACACACACACACACACACACACACACACACACACCCTAGCTCCTTCCCCATTCCCAGCCCCTTCCGTTCACCTGTCCAGCCCTGGGAGTTGCAATGCGTGGGGTCTGCACAATGCCTCAGCAGAACCCGCGTGGACTCGAGGTGGCCCAAGCACACAGCCAGCTCCAGCGGGGTGCGTCCCCGCGGGTCCAGCCGCTCTATATCTTGCTGCAAAGTGAGAGTGGGTCATTACAGAACAGCAGTGCAGCAGACAGACAGAGACGAGAGGGAAACAGACGCACACGGCGTATGCACTGTCAGGCACACCAAACACACCCCTTGAATACGGTGCAATAATTGCATTATGAACTTGTCAACAGCCCACTTACCTGTTTCTTCTGTAATTCTCGATCCAGCTCAAGGTATTGGTTGTTCCACACTAGATAATGCAAAGGAAACGCTTCTTGGGCCATTACGTACTGTCTCTAGAGAGCTAGTTTTAAGGATGCGGTATTTCTCCAAGAGATACTAGCTAACGTTAGCTACTTATTATAGCTAACCTGCTGGCTACAGTATTGATGGTTTTGATCTGGTTGCTGTGGCTATCAACACAAACAAGATAACACGCTTCAGGATAAACAATACTTTTCTTATTACTAATTTCAAGGACTCCCCAATACGAATGAAAAATATAAGAAACTGGAGGCTCGCCCTTTGCAGTAATTCTGTCAGACCAACGGTATAGCAGCCAGAATTAATAGCTACCCAAGTTAACGTCAGCTAGAAAGATCGTGTAAAATTGTCAATGGAAAATGTCTAATTATAAATATTTTGTGAAGAAACAAATGCACACATTAATTACATTAATATATTAATAAATAACTAGCTGTGTGTTACACATAAACACTCATCTTGTTTCAAATTGTTTTGAAAAATTTAGCTAACGTTAACATTATGTGACCAACCGTTTCCATGTTAGCTAGCTAGCTAAATACAGCTATTCGTTTGCTACCCCGCATCCAGAGAAATGAACCATGTTATTTCAGCAAAATAAAACGGCAACAGTTCTTGTTTGTTTCCGCGTTTTGATGCGATTCTGGAATATTTCTTATCATCCCTCTGTTTCTCGCAGCTGCTGCGGGTTTTTTCTCCGTCACTGCCAAAACCAAACACCGGGTCGCGGCCTACTTTCCATTTCACATCCAGGTCACTCGCGTTGGCGCTACGACCGAGAAATGTGAATCTGACAACGGGCGCTCGCGATGAAGTTGGCCGGTCTCCAAACCTGGTTCCCGTTGTGCTGAACCGTACCACCCCTCTTAACTCAACAGAATTAGCTCCTGACTCTGCATTGACGACCTGTCCATCTTCACTAGGAAAAACGGCATAAACAGTTCGTACTTCCCTGGGATGTTTTCTGTATGTTTTTCATTATTTATTTAATTTCCACGTCAGTTTCAGTGTGGCTTTAGTTCCAGGTTACGAGAGAAAGGGAGCGAGGGAGGAGGGATGTGCAGTGGAAGAGAGACGTGAAATTTAATTATTTATTTCTTCCGTTTTATTTATTTAATAAAGTATTTGTTTCAAACGACCGAAGCAGGTTGGTCACGATTGTCTGGCTGAATAGATAGTATTGCAAAGACAAACACTGATCCGATGACAAGAATGGAGTAATCGCAGGTGCATTACTCTCCCGCATATTCTCAATCAGATTTTACACCACTGGTTAGTTACGTGACAAGTGGTTGAATCATGAACACGTTTCGTCGGTGTTGAGCTCAGTCTAGAACTCACGGCCCGAGCAATTAAGCTAACACTTTAAACACAAAAAGCACAATATATAACTGCTATACTCCTACAGTCAAATATACCCTCATTGCTCTATCCCGGTTCCATATTTTGGGAATCCCGTTTTATGTAAGTGAATTAATGATACAGCCATTGCATACAGCGAAGCAGTGCGCCTTCAGATAGGTGCTGCAACTGGTCAATAAATACAGAACTACAGTGTAAAATGAAGAAATGCGGGCTGAAGTCCGATCACGGCAAGACATATTCCAAAAATACAAAAAGGTTTTACAGTTATATGTAAGTTAAATATTCGCATTAGGGTCTGGTATTTACAAGAGTGAATGGTGACAACCCATTGGCGTTTAGTTGTAAATACTGAATTTGAGGCAGGTGTACATGAAGTTACATGTACCACTTAAGTCCAACTTAAGACATTACTGCATGGAGAAAACAGAGTTTTGTCTTATGCTGGAAATATCTGCCAAACCAAGTATTTAAAGGCTTCTCTGCAGTGACTGAACAACTTTTAACAAGCGGGATTCAGTTTCAAATCTCAGACAGCATGCTAGTAATGTTCCATTGAGAAACGTACTTACACTAAAGGGCTTCCACACGTTTCAAATATGTATAAAGCATAAATGATATCAGACCTCCTGAGTAAGGCATGTGCCAACCAAGTGAAATGACCACCAAGGACCTGACAATGCAGCTGAAGAAAGATGCTGTCGGTCCAATGGGTTGAGGCGGTATTATCATTTCCTTCCTGTTGCTATCAAAAGAAGACAGGCTAACTAAAATAGTAGATGCAAATGACAGATGCACAGATGGAGACCAACTTTGTTTCAGGTCACAGGCCTACCACATACCAGCTTCAATTCATAGGTGTCATTTAATGAAGTATTGCCCTGATTGAACAGAATCAGCACTTTCCCTGTTCTGAGCAACTCCCAAGACAATTGCCACACTCCTGGCTCAGCACCACCGAAGACAGAAGAGATGGTATGCTGATTGTTATAGCGCAGTGGAGACTCAAAGAGAACAGAAGGGCCCTCACAACTGCAGAAATGATTTCACCCCATGGATCAATGCCTACTCTCTGTTCATGGAGACCATGGTTTACCATAAGTTTCGTAAGATTTTATACAAGATGAAAAACAAGACCTGGGCTACATTTTTCAGCAACGTCTTGCTTCTAATTTGCAAAGGGAGAGTCGGGATTAAAGGAAAACCAGAGACATGGTTTGTTACGGGACTGGTGCTGTGCACACCTGATCAAACCTCATCCCTCGTTCACTCAGAAATAAAGGCTCGGAATCACCTTCTCCTTCGTTTGTATCAAATGTCAGAAATTGTATTTATTATGTTCTATTTTTATTTTCTTGGAAAAACACAAAACATTTTTTGAAAAGGATTCAGAAAAAATGAATGCTACAGGATTTTTTTGTCATTGTGTACTATGTAAAGGAAACAAATATACACAAAAGCATATATATATTAATATATATACTTTTAAAGATTATGAGGAGAGGGAGAGGAGAAACAAAGAAATATCCCTCTAAAAATTGAGGAAAAAACTTGGTGAAAACAGGAAGGAGAAATGTGGGAAAAACAGGCAATATCCACATTAGGGGAAGAATAAAAGAAAGTCAGAGAATGACCCAGGACTTTGATACTAGGCGTAGGAAATGGACAATGACTGAATAATAGCACCCTAATTTTTGCGCACACGCTCATGCTGTAGGTCATCTTTTATTCCTGTGATTCCAAATAACTGTGGTTCCCTGTCAGTGTTCCTTGCATTCATGCTTGGATATCCCATTTAACCCCTTCCTGGCTGTGACTGGAGGAGGCAGGCCTAGAAACTGTCATGTTCCTCCCTCAACGAGTAGCTCCCACAGAACAACAAAAACAGCACCCCCCCCCTTCCTCCCAAGGCAGGCTGGGCCCGGTGCCCCAGGGGTTCCCCCCTCTTTACTCTTTACTCCCCCCTTTACTCCCCCCTCTTTACTCTTTGGGACTTAAACTTCAATATTTGGAACAGTGATTTCTCGATCGCTTCCTTTTTACAAGATTTAAGTAGCTCCCTCTGTACCAGGCGAGTCTTCTCTCCAACAGTGAGGCACCTGGTGAGGTCTCTCCCCCCTTACAGTCTCTCTCTCTCTGAGGCCAGGAGAACCACAGGCTTCTGAACAAGTCTCTACCTCCAGCTCTGGATGACCAGCGTTTGCTGTTTGCTCCCCCCCCCCAAAAGAGTCACTTCACAATATTGTCTCTGTCGGTTCCATTTATAGCTCCTCTCTCTGTCAGATCTTGGCAGTTCAGCTCTTCCTCGCTTGCAGTCTTTCACACGGAAAAGCACAACCTCCCTCCATCAGGCAGTGCAGTCTCTCCCCCCCCCGCCCCCCACAGTCTCCTGCTGTCCCCGAGTGGTGTGGGAGGGGCTCTAGGATATCCTCTGGATGAGTTTGTCTTCGGACAGGCAGTAGAGGGCGTTGACGGACAGCTCGGCGATGAAGCTCTCGCAGGCCTGCCGCGCCACGTGTTTACAACCCCGCAGGTCCAGCAGGGTGAGGCTGGACACCCGCTTCAGGTACGTCAGGCAGGTGTCCGTCAGCTTGCTACAGCCTGGGGGGGGGGGCAGAGAGAGAGAACAGACGGAGATTCAATGACATTGACAAAATGTCAGACATGAAGCCCCTCTGTACTGCTCTTTCAGTGGTGGAATGAACTTCCCTCAGGACAGCAGAATCACTGGCCCTCTTCCAACGCAGACTGAAGACCCACCTCTTCAGACTGCATTTCGGTTCCACCTCAGTCAGTCCCCACTCCCTAACACCTGCTACTTGTATTATTTGCTTTTTATTTTACGTGTCGTATTGCAATGTGTTTTGGATTCTGTTTCTAGACTGTATAGTCAGCCTGCAGAAGTTAACTTGTGGTAGGGCTTGAATAGTGTTATGCTCACACTCTCTGGTGTGGGAGTGTCATTATCCTGGTCTGACGCTGCTTCTCATTCAACCTGAATGGATACACTTCTGTTCTTTCGTGCTGGAAACTGCTCTGGAAAGAGCTTCTGCTAAATGAATGTAATGTAAATGTAAATAAATGTGGAGAAAAGCAAGGGGCGGACAAAGAGGCAGTTGTGCGCAGGCACGGGCTCCCCTCACCTGCCAGGTTTATCTCGGTGAGCGTGTTGCGGGTGGAGGAGCCGACGGCGGTCAGCAGGTTGACGGACTGGTCGGTGACGCCGCGGCAGTGCGACAGGTCGAGCCGCGCCAGCAGCGGCATGTGCCTGATGACGAGGCGCAACGTAGAGTCGCTGATCTCCAGCCCCGCCAGCCGGAACGACAGCATGTTCCGCAGCTTGCTGCGGTTATCGCAGCCTGCGGAGGCGCGTGCACACACACACACACACACACACACACACACACACACACACACACACACACACACAACATTTCTATTAGCTCCTACATACAGGAATTTAGAAAAAATGTGATGGCTGAATGAGATTTTTTTTTTTTTTTTTTTAAAAAAAAGGATAGTGTTAACTGGTGATTTCTGCCCTGTCCTATAGATGGATGGCTTTCAGAACATCCCAGAACGAAAGTTATTTATTTCTATGATCTCAGTCATTGGATATATCTGGATGACATGCACAGTCATTTCAGAGCAAATGAGTCTAAATTATATGGCTTAGAAAACTTACTGTGGTCTGAACTGATGCCTTTTATGTTAGAATTTCCACTATTTTCTAGTTTCTTGACCACCTCTTCCCAGGGGTCAGGGAATAATTTTCTATTATTTTCCCCAGTCTTTTTTTGTTCCCTCTGGACAATCAACTATCCTATTTGTTAAGCACTTTGTGACCATCTGAACTGTGATAATGTACTATAACAAATGAACTTCAAATTGAAATAATTACAAGGAAGCATTTGCTCCCTGAAAGCGGTGTGTTCAGCCTGCTGCTGGACGTAACTCAGCCTGAGTGCAGAGAGGATCTGTGGTGCCCTGAGCATCAGAGCCAGGCGGCGTTTCTGGAGCAAACCTGGACTTCATTCAGCTTGATCACACCAGTATTTTGCATGAAATGAGCGCAAAACTATATCAATTTTTATGAAAACTACAATGTGTTTCAAGGGGAGTCATTGAGGTAAGACCTGGGACTTATCAAACAACAAAGGGAGAAATAATGAACAGCAATAATATACTCTTGTTAATGTATGCTGTATGAAAAAACCTCATGCGGCCGAAAAAACAATCTTGCAATGACACCAGTTGCAAGTGGATTCCAGATGGTTTTGGAACGTAGAAAAATATTATGCTGGGCTCCAAAGGGGGTGCAAAAAGTACCAAAGGACGGTGCTGACCTGGAGGGGTGAGCAGGTCCCGAATCTGGGTGTCCTTTACGCCCTCTGTCCAGCGCAGGTCCAGGGTGCGCAGGAGGGGACAGCTCGGGGAGCTCAGCGCGGAGACGGAGGACCAGGAGCACCCCGAAACGATCAGGTCCTTCAGCCCTGAGCAGAGCAGGCAGGGACGGGGCGGTTTACTCACAGCCCTGCTTTGCTAACACAGCCGCTGGACATGGCACCGCCCTTCACAGGCTGAAGACCCTTCATGCTTACTGCATGTTTGCAGGACAGTATGCGGCCGTATGTACCAAACACCAAAACGGTTTGTTCCAACCCAGTGTTTCCATTGGTCAGTGAGTTCCAGCTGTGACAGTATTCATCAGTGAATCAGTCACTTTATAATCAAACGCAGTGATCTTCTGGATGTCTGCTTAGCCTGACCGTAACAAATTCTGGGGGGTGGACAACAAGTAGTGTGACCTTCTCTGCAAGTGGCTATTATGTTTGCAATTACATCACTGCATTTATGACAGTTATGGCCGCACCGACCACAAGAAGCATAAGCCAGCACTTAGATGGTCAGTGCAGCTGGCAACATGTCATGTAAATGAGCACTGAATGTACCTATATGCATGTATCTTTTACACTTTTCACCCTCATCTCTGTCATATATCCATATCGTTTCCAGATAATTTCCCTTTCCTACCCGCTCCTCTTTGACTGGGCTGGCGAGACGCACAGGTGAGGGTTACCTGGCAGCCGGTTGATGAGCCAGGTGAGCTGCTTCTTAGTGACGGGCGTCCAGGAGAGGTCCAGCGAGACTGGCTGCCGTTTGATGATGCCAGACAGGGCCTGGGGGCTGATGGACCGGCAGCGGCTCAGGTCTATCCGGGTCCACAGGCGCTTGTCACAGCTCCTGTTCCAAGGAGAGAGGGACGGTTGCTAAGAGACAAGGAGCACCGCTCCCGGACCAGGAAGTGACTGTAAGACATGCAGCGCAGCCAGTGTCCTGTGCACCTACAGGTGTGTTTTAGGAGTCACACCTGAGGTCTGCTAAATAACGAGTTCAAAATGAGCTTCTATCTGTGAGCAGTTATTTGAAAAGAAGCCTAATTCTGTGTCGTTAAAATGTACAGTCACAACAGTAAATGCATTAATCTTGGTTGTGCTACCTGCTGTTATTGGCTTGTGTGTATCGTGTGCATGTCTTTAAGATTAAGAATAATTTCTGAGGGCAAAAAATGCATGATTTTACACAGTCCCAAAAGCCACACCCCCAACAGTCAGATACGCTTCTGAACTGTTGCAAACTCGTTCAGGAAGTGCTGGTCATCACAACACCGGAGCTCACTGGCGACAAGCTTTATCTGCTCAGCAACAGCCCACACTGTCAGCCAGACTTTCCTTAGCGATGGAACAGCAAGCCATCTGTGCACGCAGACAGGAACAGGCTTCCCCCACACACAGTGTCTTTGCTTCCCCCACACACAGTGTCTTTGCTTTCCCACACACAGTGTCTTTGCTTCCCCCACACACAGTGTCTTTGCTTTCCCACACACAGTGTCTTTGCTTTCCCACACACAGTGTCTGTGCTTCCCCCACACACAGTGTCTGTGCTTCCCCCACACACAGTGTCTGTGCTTTCCCCACACACAGTGTCTTTGCTTTCCCACACACACAGTGTCTGTGCTTTCCCCACACACAGTGTCTTTGCTTTCCCACACACACAGTGTCTGTGCTTTCCCACACACAGTGTCTTTGCTTTCCCCACACACAGTGTCTGTGCTTTCCCCACACACAGTGTCTTTGCTTTCCCCACACACAGTGTCTGTGCTTTCCCCACACACAGTGTCTTTGCTTTCCCACACACACAGTGTCTGTGCTTTCCCACACACAGTGTCTTTGCATACTATTCTGGCGTGGAATCATCTCCATGAATGGGTAGTAGGAACAACAGTAATCACAGTGGATCAGACAAACTTGCCCTGCCCCTTCAGAAAGCTGGTGTTACTGCGTTACATACCAGCTTCATTATGTACGGCACTGCGTATGACACTACATACCAGCTTCATAACGTACAGCATTAAGTAGAGCATTACATACCAGTGGCATTACGTACAACATTACATATCAGCAGCACTAAGTACGGCATTACATACCAGCTGCATTATGTAAGGCTTTATGTATGGCATTACATACCAGCTGCATTACGTATGGCATTACATTAGCAGTATTACATACGGCATTACATATGTCACACAGCAGCCGTTAGCGGGAGGAACTCACCACTTGTACCAGCTCTTGCAGACAGTCATGCAGACGCAGAGCTCGGCGCGGGTCAGGTAGCGGAACACGGACACCCACACCTCCTTCTCACAGGCCGGCCCGCCGCCGGCGTCCCTGAGCGAGGCCAGCGAGAGGACGGAGGGGGGCGCGGCCGCGGGCGGGGCCGAGGTGGACGGGCAGCCCGCCTCCCTCTTCCCGTCCACCCGGGACACCATCACGCGCGCCTCCAGCTGCCGCGGCTGGGACAGGCCGGGGGGGTGGAGCCGCGGGTGCCCAGCTAGCCCGGCCGAGCGCACCGCCTCCGCCCCGCCCCTGCCGTTATTCGGCTGCGGCCGCTGCAGGGACTTGCGCTGGACGTAGCCCTGGCTGCCAGGGGCCCTGGGGGCCATGGCCGCCTCCAGTTTGGGCACAATGGAACCGGGGTCACGCTTGGCCTTCGGGGGGCGCTGTAGCTTCACCGTCACGTAGGAGCCGTTCAGCCGGTCCTCGCTGAGGTCTGACACCAGCAGCACCGGGTCCGCAGCCGAGCCGGCGCGACCGTCCTCCTCTCTGTCTTCATCATCCTCCTCATCCTCCTCCTCTTCGCCCTCCTCTCCTCCGCCCTGCTCCCTCCCTTCGCTCTCCTCCTCCTCTTCCTCCTCCCTCGCTCTGCCCCTCCGTCTGTGTGGCCTGTTCTCCTTGTCCAGCCTGCCACCGCGCTGCGCATCTTCAGCCTCCTCTTCCTCCTCTTCGCCGCACTCGTTGTCCTTCTCCTCCTCCTTCATGTCCTCCCTGCCCCGCTGGGGCCTGGCCACGCCTCGGAGCCGCACCCCTCGGCCCCTCTCCCTCACCCCCAGCCTGCGCCTCATGCCAAGGGGGGAATTGGGCGTGAGCCTGCCTCCCTGTCCCATGCGGTGGGCGGAGCCCCTCCAGAGCCCCCGCCTCCCGACCCCGTTGCCCCGGTGCAGTCTCTCAGCGGACAGGCGAGACGGGGCGCGTGGGGAACCCCTGAGGTGGGGGGGCATTTTTCGGTCCCCCGCAGAATCGCTGCCGTCCCTGTCCTGGCTGCGGCGACGGAGGAGTTTCGGGGAACTGGAGTCCAGAGAGGAAGACTTTCGCTTCTGTAGGAGAGATGGACACAGAGGGCAATTGGAGAACGGGAAGGAAGGTAAGCCAATGATATTACAGGCGGAAACGCAGGACTTTCAACTTACTGATGGCAAAATTTTGTCCCGTTCCATTTTCATCTGTAAAATAAATTAAAACCAAAAAATCAAATGAAGACGACAACCAAATATCATAATGCTAAGCTATTTAACGTGTGCAGACTAGGCACTCTGTGTGAGCTCATCCTTAAATGTGTAAACCATGTGTCTGAAAGCAACAAACCCCTCAGAGGGCAGGCGTGGGTACCCCTGTGAAGCTGAAGGCAGCAGTGTAGCATAGTGGTAAGGAGCAGGGCTCGAAACCAAAAGGTTGCTGGATCAATTCCCCGCTGGGACACTGCTGTTGTACCCTTGGACAAGGTTCTCAACCCAGAATTGCCTTAGTAAATATCCAGCTGTATAGATGCATAACATGTAAAAACTGTAACCTAGGTAAGCTGCTCTGGATAAGAGTGTCTGCTAATGACAATAATGTAACGTAATGTGATGGGATGGAGTAGCCTCACTTTCTTAACCCTGACGGAACCTCTTCGTTTCTGCCCTCACCCGCTTCCCCAGCCGCAGCTCCAGGGCACCGGCCCGCTTCCTGTTCTGCTGCTGCTGCAGTAGCAGCCTGTGGGAGGGAGGGGGCGCCACACGGCGCGAGCGGGCCTGGGTCAGCGAGAAGAGGGGCGGGGGAGGGCGGCCACGGCGAGGTAGCCTTCCCCCGCCGCCCTCGTCCCCCTCTCCCGCCCCCACCCCGTCACCGTGGGGGCGCTTCTCCGAGGGGGGCGCCGACGGGGAGAGGGAGCCCGCGGAGTCTGCGCTGTCGTCGTCACTGCTCGAGGACTGAAACGGGAAACGGAGAGAGAGAGAGAGAGAGAGAGGGGGAGGGCGTTCATCCGGCGCTCGCCGTCAACGTCACTGTACGCTGTCACAACACCTCCTGCTTTCTGGAGACAGAGGGACTACGGAGCACGAGGACAACCGGTGCCCAAGAGATGAACATAGAGAGAGAGCCCGGTACCTCTGAGTTGGCAGCTTTCTCCAGCGTACACTTGGGACACTCCCAGCAGCTGGGCAGGTCTTTGTTCACCACTCCCTCCCCTGACACCTGCAGGAAGGGAGGGGAGAGAGAGGGAGAGAGAGAGAGAGGGGCAGATAGAGAGAGAGAGAGGAGTTAATTTAACACGTGTGCTTTCTGGCAGAAGCAGCCAGCTCTAGCCCGAGTGGACGGAGGAACAGCTGTGTGACCTTGATGCAGTCGGGATGGACGATCTGGGCACAGTTGGAGCACTCCATGAGCGTGAGGGAGAAGACTGGAGTCTCGTCAGGGTCCTGATTGCCTTCCCCACACACCCCACACACGGCCGAGAGAGGGAGCCCCGGCTGCGAATGCAGAGAGTCAATGCATGAAGACACGAGAGTACGCACACGCGCACACACACACATTCTCTCTCTCTCTCTCACACACACACACATTCTCTCTCTCACACACACACACACACACACACACACACACACACTCTCTCTCTCGCGCAGCAGCGCACTCACGGCGAGGCACTGGCGCAGTATGCAGGTCTGCTTGAGCCGGCCGGGGCCTCCAAACTTCTTCATGTCCCTGCAGTAGTTGCAGTCGCCGCACTCGGTGCGCAGGCAGGCCACGCAGCGCTTGCAGCGCACACGCCTCCGCCGCAGCGCCGACATGGACGAGGGCGGCTTGGTGGGCCGGGGGGGCGGCAGGGGGTGCGGCAGCGAGGACGACAGCCGGGGCCGGTACAGCAGCGGCGGGGGGGTGGGCGGGGGCTGGTACCACGACGGCTGCAGAGAAAGAGAGAGGTTCAGGACGTTAGGGTTAGAGTTCGAGCAAGGGGTTAAGGTTTGGGATTGAACAAGGGGTTTGGGTTAGAAACAGAGTAAGGGATTAGGAGTAGGCTTATAAAAAGGGGGTTAGGGTTAGGGTTAGAGTTAGAGTTAGAGTTAGAGTTAGAGTTAGAGTTAGAGTTAGAGTTAGAGTTAGAGTTAGAGTTAGAGTTAGAGTTAGAGTTAGAGTTAGGGTTAGGGTTAGGGTTAGGGTTAGGGTTAGAGTTAGAGTTAGAGTCAGAGCAAGGGGTTAAGGTTTGGGATTGAATAAGGGGTTTGGGTTAGAAACAGAGTAAGCGGTTAGGAGTAGGCTTATAAAAAGGGGAGCAGCTGGAAGCGCTGTGTGTGTGTGTGTGTGTGTGTGTGTGAGTGTGTGTCTCTAGGTTTGAACAACGAGTAATCTCACCCTTTTTGGCCACTTGACGATGGGCCTTCCGGTGTAGGACAGTTTGGGGTCATCGTTAGCATGCTCCTCCAGCAGGGCCTGGGAAACGCAGAGTCACACAGTCAGCCACACGCGCAGGGCGAGGCTTCCAGTCATGCGCTACGACACAAAGCCTTAAAACGGGAAGTACGCATGAAGCAACACGTGCAGTCTCATCTGACGGAACGTGTCAGCCACAGGACATCAGTGGAATGCGCCCCACTGTCCCAAGCACTGAAGAACGGGTATATTCGAATACTGGAGGAGCGTTTCGGCTAGCGCTGAGCTATTTGAGAAGGCTTCAGAAAAAGCATGCTTTCTGCTAATGCTGCTGACGTGGCTGCGAGTGGCGCGGTAACTTGCCCGAATGTCGTGCAGCAGGGCGGGGGCGTTGTGGATGCCCGCCGGGACGCACTTCTTGTGAGACGGCAGAGACTCCAGCTTCCCCAACAGGTTCCACAGGCCCTCCAGCTCAAAGGGCGTGAGGTGAACTTTGACCCCTGGCTTGGTGGGGGTGGGCAGTGACTCTTCACCCTCGTCCTCCTCCTCATCACCCTTTTCTATGTGGCCGTTTAGAGTCTTCTTAGCACAGGAGGAATCTTCTGGCTTCAGTCCTGAAAGAGAGAGAAAGAGAGAGAGAATTGGCATGAGGCGGAACCAACATCAAATCCAGCCTTGGAGACACCTGAACCATTTAAGGCATCAACTGCATAACCAGCAAGCAGATTTATACACAAGGCATAAAGTGTAAATACTGACCAATGCCCAGGGAGTGTTTCTGGAACTCAGGAGTAAGGTGTGAGGTATTGGTCAGGCAGTAAAGGTATCTCTCCAGCACATACCAACACATCTCATAGTAGAAGGGGTAGCGGAACTTTGCTGGAACCTGAGGGACAGACACAGGGGTGAGCAAGGCTGCTCTCTACCGTCCTAACAGAGGTAATATTAGCAATGACCACTGGGCCAAACTTGGGCACATATGAATGTTCTCACCCTCGTTCGGTCCTCTATGTTATAGATGTGCAGCTGCATAGGGATGTTGAAACTGTGCAGGAAGTTTCCTCCGAACACCAGAGTGTCAACCGGGGTGTAGACTGCATGGATCCAGCCTGCAACGGAAACAGAGAGATGCTCTACAGCTGATGCTCCTGCAGTCCTACCTCTTCTCACCACCAGGGGGCACCTTCTGCATACCTGTCCTACAATGAATGGTCGGCACATGTGCTGCCATTTAAGGGAAGTTGAGAGAAAATGATCATGTACCAGAGAGGAAGGTCCCATGAGGGAGGCAGAAGTCAAATTTAGGTTCTACATTTGTAGGAATGTAGACATGGACATTTACACAGGAGTGAGATTTGGCATACCTGAGGGGATCATGAAGGTGTATCCCTGCTTCAGCTCAATCCTCTGGCAGTGACTGGCCTTGTCCCCCAGGAAGATGTCACCTTGCTTCCCTGACAAAACCCAGTTCTCGTACAGCTCCAGATTCTGGGGCGTGGGAGGAATCAGCCAGAACACCTGTGTGGTGGATGTGTGTGTGTGTGCGCGCGCGTGTGTGCGTGCGTGTGTGCGTGGGGGGTAGAAAGGGGGATTCACACATTTAGAATGGCGCTTTTAAACAGCTGACCTTCAAAACACAGAAGGTAGAGCCCGTCTCACCTTCCCACCCCGCAGTATGTGGTACCAGACGGATGTGCCACCAAAGTCGATGTGGAAGTCGGTGAAACAGCCCTCCACACTCATCAAGCAGTACCTGAGAGAGGGAAACACGTCACACGTTGCCCTTCAGACAAAAGACAGCTCAGGGGCGTAGAGGGCTGGACTGGAGCTGGATGGTGGTGGGGGTCTGCACCTCTGCAAGCACGCTTGCTCAGCCTGTTTCACTGCAACATCCTGTCGAGGAGGGGGCACCTGTGTTTGTGTGTGTACGCATCCGCTTGGGTGGGTGTGTGCAAGTGTCTGCCTGCGTGTATGTGGACTAGTGAGAACAACTGTGTGTCTGTGTGCGTGCATGCATGCATGTGTGTGTGTGTGTCTGTGTGCATACATGCAGGTCTTTGTGTGTGTATGTATGTGTGACTGAGTGCATCCGCGTGTGCACCCATGCATGCAGATCTGTGTGTGTGTGTGTGTGTGTGTGGGCGCGCACACGCGTGGGTGAAAGTGTGCGAGTGTGTGTGGCTGCTTTGGGCCACAGAAAGCAAGATGAAAGTAAGAAGATGAAAGCTTGCCCTGACTCCGCAGCCCAGGTTTGCACACAGTCCCACTTAGACACACACACACACACACACACACACACACACACACACAATGTGTCTGTGCTCTCAGGCACAGGCAGTCAATATATAAAGTGCCAGTGAATACTGCTATCAAACAGAATTGTCATACTTGAGGCAATGGGGCCGCACTGCTGCAAAGCTCTTTAGTACTGGGGTTTCAGCACTGGAAGAGACACGTAGGGGAGATGAGAGGGTGCAGGAGATGAACAGGTCAGACGAACGGGGGGGACTCACTTCTGCACTTTGGGGTACTGCATGTCGATTATGGCATTGGTGGAGTCTCTCTGCCTCTCCTTGAGATGTCGGGGCCACATGTTGTCCACCCAGTCTATGACATCAACCTGTACACAAGCAAACAGGCCAATTCAGAGAGGAGAGCAGGATGCAGGAAGAGGGGTCATACAGAACAGCGCTTCCCACTGGCAGAGGGTATCTTTGCATTTACAGAGAACAGCGGAGAGGCAGAGTAGCACAGAGGTAAGGAGCAGGAGCATAACCAAAAGGCTGCTGGTTCGATTCCCCGCTTGGATACTGCTGCCGTACCCTTGGGAAAGGTACTTAACCCAGAATTACCTCAGTAAAGATTCAGCTGTATAAATGGATAACATGTAAAAATTGTAATCTATATAAGTTGCTCTGGATAAGAGCTTCTGCTAAACGTACGGGATATATATAGGAACCCTCCGGCGTGACAGACACAACGTTTTTACTGTGCACTGCAATACACAACCTAGAACTCTTCTGTGTAAAAGGTTTCCTCTGCACTTAGAGGAAAAAACAAGCTCTACACTTCTGAAACTGAAGTTCCAAACAAACAGCAGCTGGTAAGAGCCACCCACGGGCTGATAGCCCGCATTTGTGAAAAAGTGGCTTTCATCTGAAGGGTGGCATCATTTCCCTGTCAACTTTCAAAATTTCACTCTGGACGAACTCATCATCCAATCAAAGCTGAATGTAACTGTCACCAGGAACACGACAATCTCACGAGAGGCAGGCCGCTACTGCTGTGTGAGAATCTGCAGGAAAACGGCTGGCGGGTTTTTGCGGAGGGAGCCTTTCACTCACCGATGCCGGCCTCTTCACCAGGTTCTCCAGCTTGGTGTGGCTGAACTCCAGGCTGATGACATTGTAGAGCTTCTCCCTCTCCGAGGGCGGGGTCTCGTAGTACCGCCTCCACTGGGCCATGGACATCTCGATGCCCTTCTGCGTGGTCACGTCCATCACGTCAATCACCCTCCTGCTCCCTGCCAGGCAGAGAGAGAGAGAGAGAGGGGGGGGCAGACACGACACCCCTACGCTTAGAAACCACCCACAGAAACAGCAGGAGCGGGTCAAAGCTAGGAGAGATGCCTTACCTACAAACAGCTTCACGTCGTTCACACTGAAATCCTCATCTGGCATCCTAGAGAGAAAGAGATGGGGAGAAAGAGAGACAGAGAGAGGGAAAGGGCAATGTGAGGGATGGAAGGATTAAAGAAAAACACACCTCAAAAAGAACATGTATAAATGTATAGGGATGGGTGACGGGAATCAGCAGGCAAGAAGGTAAAATATACACAGACATACTTAATGCCCAGACCGTCCGGTTTCTCAAAGATAAGGGGGTCCCTCAGTCCCTCTCTCTGAATGTACTCAAAAGTGAAGTCTGCAGGCACAAAGCAGGACAGACAGACAGACACACAGAGTACAGAGTCAGCATTCCAAACGAAAAGAAATATAATAAATATAATACAAAGCTGAAAAATTCAAGGACACTGCAATGTAGGCCATAACAAAAATGAAAGCAAAGTGCCCTTAATGTTGGGCAATTTTTGGGATCCATCAACAGGAAATATTGTTATGGAGACAAGAAAAATGTTCTCTGAGGTCTCCATGGAGACGGCATCTAAATAAATATCAGTGTACACCAGCACAGTTACTCAGGCTCTCACCTTTGCCTTCCATGCGTTTGACCAGACAGGAGTTGAACCGATCACACTGCAGTTTCTCTTCCAGGTCAAAGCTCCTTTTCCCTTCGATCTCATCATCGGAGATACCGTCATCCTGGTAACGCCGTCGCGTGCCTGACCGCTGTTTGTGGATTATTGCAAGTATGACAAAGGGAAGATGTTAACACACCTCTAACAGCATTTTGCTATTGTTCTAATCCACAAACACGGAGTTTGACACTCGGTTAGATATTCACTGAGGACACTGAGAAAGTTGGTGACATTGGTGAAACACGACCATTATCAATATTATTATTTCACAAAACTGACAGTTCAGTAAGTTTGCCAGGCATATAAAATGATGCAAGTCATATGATTTAAGGTCTAAAATAAACAATATCAGTGAGTCTCCAAATGCACTTAGCGGAAATGTATTACACACTCAGTTATTTTAAATCACTAGCTAAGATGAAAGATGAAAGACCTTGACCACGCCTTACGGCAGAACATCATGGAAACAAACACCTTTAAACTGCATTCAGTGCAAGTCCAGTCATGAATTTCATTTTGCAGTTCTCCGGTCTGCATTACTTTAATTACACAGGTTTGCTCTGCAGATACCATACACACGGAAATACCACTTTTCATATTTCCCAATGCACTGTAACTGTGTTCAAAACAGAAACAGCAACTTTCCCTAAACAGGTTTCAATTCCTCTGCCTGGGGACCAAAGCCCAGCACTCCAGCACCCATTCTCCACTGCTGTCAGTTGAGATGGGTATTCATCTAAGTGCATACGTATTCCAAATATAAATGGATCACTACCAATGCAGAAATATTTAACTGTTTTTAATTCTTAAAAATAAACATCAATGGGTCATTCCATTTTTTTATTTGCCCCATCAAATTGTGACCTGAAAAAATGAAATAACTTATAAAGTGAAATAACTTTAAAACTATATTTTACACACACACACATATACATATATATATATATATATATATATATATATATATATATATATATATATATATATATATGTTGGTTTCATTCCAGATTCAGCTGCACCTTCTACCCCGTAGGGGGGAAGCCCTTAAATGCAAGTATTAATAATGCAAGTATTAGAGACCAGTCCTCAAAAAACTACAGAACACTTCAGCCATCGAGCCAAGCGTAACTTTCACAGTCGGGTTGACTATTTCAGCTTTGGTTGACTTCTTCCGAGTCACAATTTGAAGGGGACCTTATTCTAATAAATAACTGATTTGTCAGCAGGATCACATGTATTTAGCGCATCTTGCCGAGACAGAAGGCAGCACCACTCTGGATACAAACGTCTGCCACGCAGACGCATTTCAGTGCATACGCACGCCCACGCCTCTTCCTGGAAAAAGAGTGAGAGCGCGCCAAGGACTCGTCCTCTGACCTCCCGTCTCCATCACAGGGCAGGGCAGGACAGATGGAAGAGGGATAATCCCCTCCCTTAACAGCCATGACAGCCCCTTCACCCAGGTCCCCACAACCAAACCCAACCCCCAACCCCCACCCGAATCCACCCCCCCTCCATTTAACCTGACCTCCAGAAATGACGCTGCCACACTAGCAGAAACGCTCTTCGAAAAAGAATGCCTGATGCACATCAGTGAGCAGACCATTTCTTTCTGTTCATGGACTATTTCTGTGGATCTAGCACCCGTAGATAACCCCTAGGTTGAGTATTAGATTTGAGCGTGTTGTCTCTCTTCTTATTAGAAACACGCTTCACTCCAGACTCCACAGAGATGCTGAACTCTGACCATGCTGAAAGGGATCTGTATTCCACACTGGACTAGTAAGAGCTTCAATCTGCTCCACTGTTGCAGCTGATACCCAAACAGCACAAAATGCTCCTACGGTGAATGCCCTTACAGTGTATCTAACACTAATAGTGCATATTATGTAATTGTAAATATATCTTATGTAACACTGTGGCTGGGCAGCTCAGAGAACAGCAGTGAAGCCATGCAGCGGTGCACAGACAGTATTCCCTGGCCCTGTGGGGGAGATTGCCCAGACCTCCCTTTCACTCTTCCAAAATTACACCTCCCTCCCTGCACATACTCCCCATCTCTCCCCGCTCCACCGCCATTCCACAAGTCTCTCCTCCTCCCCCACTTCCCTCTGACTAACAGCATCCCTTGCTGAGATATACCCTCAAACACCATCTCTCCTCTCTTTTCACCGCCAGTACAAAGCACAGCAACCTCAAAAGAGTGCAGACTTCCATTTTAGCTCATCTTTTGCATACATTTCCTCTTCCACCTGTCCATCTCTCTCTAACTTTTTTCCTCTTAAAATCAGGCACCATCCTGTCTCGCGTTTTGTGTCTATCACTGTTACAGAGCAGTCAAACTGTGGCAGCGGCGCACACCGCACGCAAAGTGAAAGCTCCAGCGGTCCGCTACACCTGCGCCTGCCGCCCCCTCTTCGCGGCAGCGTGTTCGCGCCTTGGTTATTTCTCTGATGATTATCTCGGCGCTGTCACCGAACGCACCACTTTTACCGTTAGGGCCGTGGCATAACTTACGACGTTCAACCTTCCTTGCTTGGCGCTTGAATTAATGATTCATTCCCGGACAAATTATTCATCAAAAGCAGATATTTTTGTGCGATTTCCCACCCAGTCTCCCCAGACATCCTTTGAGATATTAAAACCTTTGGTGTGCACATGGTAGAAACAGACTGGGTGTCACATAAATGCTCTTTGTATGTCCCAATATATTTGAATTAGTTGTTCAACCGGTTATAAATTGTTTGCTATTGTGTATGCGCTATAGACGCTCCCACAAAGACGGCAAAGCGCTACATTGTAACAATGTAACAACCTACTGCATGAGCGAAACGTAAATTAAACCAAATATAAAATGAAGTGTTTTGCATCAAGGTTTAGTTTTAAGCCGCGTGAAAGAAAACCCAAGTTTTCCGAAACTGACAGTGACTGTGATCTTGAACTTGTATCCCCATCTGACACCCGTCAGTCTATTGCCATGCCAACACATCCGCAACGCTGTAACATGCTGTTCCTTTAAGGCGCATAGCGTTTGTGCCATTCAGTTAAAAGAAACTCGAAAGCACATTTCCATCAAATTACACAATTCAAACCAGTAAGTAAATCAAAACTTACCAAACGCTTACTGTACCGAGGACGTGTATCTTCCATGTTCAACTTTGCGCTGAAGCAGTATTCCCAAGACGACTTAATGGCACTACCACGAAGTGCTGCTCAAACTCAGGAAATTTAAGTCGCCAAGTAGAAATTGACACAACGCTTTATTACAAATATTAAACCTCGTTTTTTTTCTTATTTGATCGGCTGAAACAAAAAAATGGAACCAAACGAAGGAATAACGTGGTCTGTGGTGTTTTCTTTTAAGTTCAGCAATATGCCTGGCTAGCTAACGACCTGCTAGGTAGCGAGCTAGCTACACAACCGCCTGCTTGTCACTACAATATCCTGGCTAACCAGCTAGCTAGAAGCCAGCTAGTAGGCTACATGACGGTGATTCAAAAACGTAGCTAGCTAGCAAACTAGCTAGCTACAGACCCTGTGAGCAATTAACATGCCAAACAATATAGCTCGCTAGCTGAAACACTCCTAATAATATAGCTCACTAACTCGTTAAATGTATCTACCTTCGGAAGTCAGCGAGTTAGCCAGCAAACATTTAACTATTTCCCAAAATGTAGCTAGCACCGTCAGATGTTTTTTTGACTGTCTCACGCTCCCTAATTATCTTTAATCTACTTAGTTAACTAACCACGTAAATATCTCATTTATCGCATCGGATATGGAAGCATTTGGCCAAACGAAGGTAGCCAAGGAGAGATGTCTATTTGGCTAACTTTACTAACATTATAACGTTACCTAGCCATCTGTAGCAAGCTAGCTGATGAGGGTGTCCCTGGCTAGCACACGAGCAAATAAGCAAAACAGCTAGTCACTGACTGTAGCTATAAATATTTAGTTGGTTATGTATTCAGACTGCTTTTTAGCTAACTAGCTAACACTGTTGTGGCGGTCGCTGTGTCGATATGACAAAAGTTGTACCTCGCACTCCCCTCGTACACCTAGCTAACTACCCTTGCAAGCGAAAAGCTTTTAGCTACCCTGTCGCTAACACGGTACAACCGAAGTTTAGCTAGCTAGCTAGATCGCCAGCTAGATCGCTAAAATTGTATGCTAGCTGTGTTATTTTGAGGCTAAGCTAGCCAACAACTTTCCACCTTATCAGTCAGAGAGCTCCTGCGGTGTTGTGTTCTGAACGTTGCCCTGGGGAGGACTAGGGAATAACGTTTCAAGTTTGCCCGTGAAGTTGTATCCTACGTGTAATTTTTGGCGTTTTTAAATAGCCGACCGTGTTGCTGTTATCCGTCAAAGTTAGTGCGATCTACCCTCCGCCGCCATTTTCAACCCGTCACAAAACACACACACACTACCAGCCATCGCAAAAGGTCCGCCCTCGACTAGCGTCATAGCCAATGGTTGATGGAAGAAGGTAAACGTAACATTGTGATTGGGCCGAAGAAACGCCGCTCTGGGAAGGACAGCGACGAACACGATTGGTTAGAGATGCCAAGTTGAGCCGCAGCCCACGTGGGGTCCGGGGGGAGAGACGAAAGCCAATAGTAACATGGATCATAAAGACTCTTTGTTCTGTTTGGTCGGAGTCCGGCATAACTCGACGTGAAGGAAGCAATCATTTGCTAGGGTCTCAAAACGGGGTCACCCAGGGAGCCTATCATCGACACCTTCTCAGGAACATCCATCCGGATCCAAGCATAGCCTCCTCTTCTTGGCCAATCAATGCAGACCCGTCCTTGAGATCTGATTGATTCATTGCACAGACTTGTAAGATTTTCAAGCTATGCTATTGGACACACTAGATATACCGAAACCTTTAAATTCCAGCTTCAGATACTGATTGGTTACGAAAAGGAAGCGAGGAAATGTGGTCGTCGATATTGCCGCCCCCACCCCCAAACCAGCGAGGAAGCCAGAGGAAATTGACAGCTGTCAAGATGTGTACTGTAACTTTGCAAGTTTAAGACCGTGGTACAGTATCCACACAGGCTCAATGGCAGGTAGCAGTATTACAGATGGTGAAATAATGCAATGTGGTAAAACTTAAATTCATAATATTTTTTTTATTACAGAAGGAGCGTGAACAGAGAAACGAATATACAATAACCAAAAGACTGACATCCAGTTGTTGGTGAAAGAACCATGTTAACTAACATGATCGACATGTGCCTACAACAGTAAAAACGGTATATAAATGAAGAAGGGACAGTGAACACACACAACACATACATACATTCCAAGGAGGTTAAATTAATCCTTAAACATACATACTCATAACTGCTACACTGCACCGATGCACCAACGCGGACGATGCTGATTAAAACGAATTCAGTAAGCGCTCCTTCGATTTGGCCACTTTTGTGGGTTTTTTTTGTTTTTTTTTTGTTTTTTTGCACTTTTGTGTTATAATTATTAATATAATTGTGTATGTGAACCATGTTCGTTCATGTTAATAATTATCAGAAATACGGGCTGCTAAATTCTTTGTTTTACTTCGTTGGTTGTTTTACTATGCAGTATGTTTACCTGATTGAGGTCTTGTGCATCATGCTTCTTGTTAGAAATTTAAATGTCTTTGTAATCAACTTTTTTGGTGAGCGGAATGACATGAATGATCTAACAAATACCACGGCATCTGAGTGTTTTCGTTTAAAGGATCGGAGTTCAATTAAACATTTACAACTATACTAAGCAGCATATTTTCTGTCTTTTATAAGGATAACCCATGGGGCACAGAGCAAGAGAGAAACGGTGGAGAGTGTTTGGGAATGTGAGAGACGGAGAGGAACCGACTGAACGAGAGGCAAAAAACCAGGAGGCAAAAACCCAATCCCATTGATTGGTCCACGATCTGAATGAATCACTTTGTCACACAGATGTGGGGGTGGATCTTCTGTACTGTATACCTGTAGGACAGAAAGAGGTACACAAATAAAATAGTTTCAGAAGTATTCAGTAAAACAGCATACATATACAAATGTCTACAATAGGTACTCTGTTTCAGCTGCTTCTAGTTAACCACACCAGGTAGCATTAGTTTGTCTCTCATTGATTGACAATTTGTTATCGATTGCATGTTAATATAGTGATCAAGCAATGTTCAGTAGGTGGAAGGCCAAGTTGACCAGATTGTGTGGTCTGAAGTACACAGAGACAATAAATTAAAATTAGACATGCACACACATTGTTGTACATAGAACATAAAAATACAATGCACACTATATTGGCTAGTTACCTTCAGATTTTAAGAGAAGAAGCTGTACACAACAGATCCCAAGACGATGGCAAGAATTATACAGCACAACATTATCATCATCTTCTTCTACAGAGTGAAAGTGGGGAAAAGAGAAAGAACAAACTCAGGGAGAGAAAGAGTTGGAAGAAACAGGCCCCTGAGAGGTGGACTGACTGTTACCAGTATGAACAACATTTAGCAGCTTTCCAAGACCAGCATGCTACTCCCACATGTGGAATGTTTCGAGAATTGTACAGATACTCATTAATTCATGTGTTTGCTTAGATATCCGATGCTTAAAAGAGCATCCAGCCATAAAACAAGTTATCCTTAATAATGATTTAATATTGACAGTGGCTAGAGTTATGTTCCCTAAATTGAACACACATAATTTAGTTAAGTTAGTACTCACAACTTGAGTACTCGTAATTAGAATTTTTTATTTAAAATTTTCATTTTAAACGACTATTGCCAATTCACAATTGTTAAAAACATTGTGTGCACATCCACATTCTATGTGGAATTAGTGTAATAATATTCAGAGGCTAGTGTGGTATGGTATGTGTTGCATCATCTAATGCACTTATGTTCATTTGGGTTAACGGTCATGTCAAATCACATATTGACAAGTCATTCAAGGTGCTGGGAAACCAGAATTATTCATGTAAATGAAATTATTTGGAAACAAATAACATGCAGTACCTTTCAAACATCAATCCAGAGGAAAGATATTCCCTTGCCCATGCCCAAGGAGGAGAGGAGGAGGGATACGAGGAGGGGAACTAGACAGACATAAAGGTGGAAAGGAAGGTGCAGACTTAAAGGAATTAGCGTGAGCAGCATTAGTGGGTGTCTGTGTGTGTTGTGCGTGTTAGTGAGTGACTTACCTCATTAATGGACTTACGCACGGATTATGCCTCGCTCAAGCGGATAGCGCATAATGAGGGATGGCTAACCTGCTGACTGCGACGGTGTGACATGTGTAAGATGAAAGCATGGAAGGACTGGCATGGCGCCAAGACTGACTGACTGACAGGCTGCAAGAAGGTGTGTGTGTGCAAAAAGAGAGAGAAACATCAGACAGAGCCACAAAACATGGGTAGACACAGCATCACCTATGTAATTTCAAATACATTATAATACAGAATTACTGCCGCATAAAAATATTTGATGTCATGGCCTGTTTAACACATGCACACAATTATAAACACACTTACATTCACGTACATCTGTATATGTATGTGTGGGTTCATGTGTGTTTGTGTTTGTATATACAGACACTAATGCATGTTTATTTATATACATATTAATATTTCAGGTTTGGCACCATTCACGGATTGAGTGCTTGTATGTGTAGCTAACCCCTAACAGTATGCATATACATAACAAACACACACAGAACCAGGGAGCACTGCATTTCATACTCCTACAGAGATACACTTCTGCAGAGCAGCATTCTCCTCTCAAATTTATAAATGCAGTCAGATTAAGATTGAGTTTAAACCATCCGAGACACGAAATATAAAACATCTTTATTCATTCACTGAATTCTTTGGCATTCATAATAACAGCAACAATGTGAGTCCAAGGCAGTCCAAGTTTGTAAGATGGACATCCAGGACAGATGGGACTTTGGGGGAAGGGATGGTCACCATTACTTTTCATTAAGGCAAAGAAGCAAAATAAAATAAAAAATAAAATTGATCGTTTACAAGGAATCACATATCCGGTGCAAATCCGCGAGACCCTTGCACCGTCGTGGATAGCTGTGTGGTATTCACTTTCAACACTGTCTTTAAAATTAAAGCCATGTTTTCCATTGATCTATTTACAGTATCTGCCCAGTCTTGTCATTGGCTGCACTCTCAGCACATGTGGGACACAACCAGACCCAGACCGATATATTCTCTCAGAGATAGGAGGTAGTGTGGGCGAGCCATGTCTCTCTCTGAGGAGCTCTGCAGAGTTCTAAATGTTTAAACAGACACATGTAAAACCATGTGCCGTGCTACTCGTCAAATCTGGGAGCAAAAACCTTCAGCAAAACTCCCCCACTCGAAGGGCTGAGCTGAGTAGTCATGACGACACAATTCAGGGTGTCCTACCAGTGGTACGCACTGATCAACCGTCATCATTGTCATCATCATCATCATGGTCATTGTCACCATCACCATTTTCAGAAAAGACCTGGAACAGGACATCAGCGTGTTCTGTTTGACTGAAATTGACTTTCGGTGAGAATATCGACTCACCCTGAAGGGGGTGGGTGTTGTTTTGGTAGGGCCTGGGGAGCTGGCTGATTTGGGGAGGGAGGGAGGGTGACCTCCAGGGGGCAGGGAGCTGAGATGGGGGTGGGGGGGGGGGGGGGGGGGGGGTGTTGGCATGATGTGAGGAGAGCAGCCTTCAGACAGGGCTTCAGAAAGGCAGACGCGGTGACGAAAACATCTCCCGCTTGGCTCAGTTTGGCAAGAAATGACACAAAAGTGTGCAAATAAGTCCAATGGTCTCTTTTACTTCATTAAAGGTCTGCAGTATTTTTGGACGATATCTGCGGCTGGAGTGTAACGTGTGTGTGTGTGTATGTGTGTGTGTTTGCATGGAGTGAGGAGTGTGTGCTCCTTGCTTCATTTGGTTCCGGAGTTCTCTTTATGTATGTCCCTTAACAGCTTTCAGGTTTTGTTTGCATTATTTTTGTTTGTTCTTTGCTGGATCTCCCAGTAACTATCTCTCTCCCAATTGTCTGACTTCATCAAGACAATGGTCAGGTCGTAAGTTATGGGTTGTACTTCCGGGAACAAAGCCCCCGAGGAGTACATTTCAGGACTAGAAGACACTTGGCTGTCTATTTCCCATGTGCTGGCTGGGGAGAGGTCGGGAGGCGGAGCTTCAGGAGACAGGAAGTGTGGAGTGTTTGCTGAAACTGCCGTCCTTTTCTCCTTTGGACGGGTGGGGATGCAGAGGGCGGGTCAGCAGGATGGAGGGATGGCTGGACAGAGAGGAAGGGAGTTTGGGGTGCAGTCTCGTGGGGCTTCCTTAAAGAGTCTGTGACAGAATGATGGCGAGGATTATGACTGCAAGCACAGTGCAGACCACGGCCACTATGACTGTCTTCTACAAGAGGAGAAACCAAAGAACAAGCCCGTCAGTGTCAATGGAAACAACGACATGCCACAGAGACAGACCAAAGCATACAGCGATCGCTTAACCAAGACACTTGCAAAAGCAGGACCCATTACCACACCCTGAAAACACACAGCTTCCCTTCAACCCGAGAGGTCCCCACTCAGCAATGCATACATGCTACACCCATAACTAATCCCCCAAAAAAGACAGGAACGTCACCACAGGTCAGCAAGCGACACTCCAGCAGTGCACCAGGGTTAGCAGCACACAATGCCCATTGAACCACTTCCTAAAATAGTCACAAAGTTCACTTCATGACGCATGAAACAGGTAAACACACACAGAACGCAAGCGCATACACACACCGTAATAAAGGAGCTGCTGCTGCATATGTTTACTCACCCTTAAATTAGGGTTTCCGCAAACCCTCCCATCTCTCATTTCTGATTCAGTCCCACTGACAGCCCGATTATCAGGGCCAAAAGTGAGAGCAGCACCACCACTACAATTACTAAAATCACCACTTTCTGTAGGAGACAACCACACACACAGTCAGTGGTGTTGTAGGGCAACATAGCTAACCATGCAGATAATCATCATGTAGGACACACACACACAAACACACACATACACACACACACACACATACACAGACAAACACAGAGGTGTAAAACAGGTAAATACAGGTGTGCAGCAGCATGTGACGGCACCTTGTTACTCCATCACAGGTAAAGTGCGTTTGAAACAACATTTTCTCTCTATTCTGTTTGCAACCTGAAGAAATTTTCTATGAAACAACCCAACACACACAACTCACTCACACTCACATGCCAACTCAGAGAAAATACCGCAACACACCTGACCCCACAGAGACAGATGCTAACTAACTGGTCAGCTATGGTTATGTACATCCTGCACCAGGGGGTGAGCTTTGCCCTGCTTCCCAGGTGTTCATGGCACTCCTCAAAACCTCTGATATGTTGACTCTGGACATGCAGGTAGGTCAGGGGCTACACACAAACCATGCTAAGCTGTCGCCTGGCAATGATACCCTAATCAGCTCTCCACACATATAACCTTCAACACGACACAAAACTCAGATCACAGTCATTACATGAGTAAAGAAGAGTTGCTCTCGATAAGAGACACAAAACAACAAAAGAGGAAAGAGAAGAGAGAGAAAGAGAGAAATGTGTGTGTGTGTGTGTGTGTGTGTGCGTGTGCGTGTGTGTGTGCGCGTGTGTGTGTGTGTGTGCGTGTGTGTATTAAGGGCAAATTGCTTTCGTGTCTGTCTTCTGGCCAGGCTGTTCGTGGTTCAGGCAAAAACTCTTGCTTTAAAACTGCAAAAATAAGTGCAGTGTCCTGAACACAATGCTATACGGTTGCATTATGGAGCACCTCCACAGGGGGGCGATATCCTCTCTCGTGCCAGAAAGTGTGACCGTCTTAACTGCCACTTGCCACACAAAAGTTCTGAAAAGGCTGTGGGACATTTTTGCACTATGCCTGTGTCTCCGAAACAGGTTTATTCAATATCTGCAACACGCTTTTTGAAAAGGATTCAATTCGAACTCCTTGTAATTGTATATTCAGAATAATTTTGGTTCTTATGTTCATTTGCAAATGGAATAGAGTAGCAGGATAGCAGAGATCAGGGCTGTTACCATTGTTTCATTCTAGTGTTGTTTTTGGTGCTATTATTTTGGTGATTGTTTTTTAAATTTTACAATTTTATAATATTATGCAATCATATAACACTGCAGCATTGGTGATTTGTTGATTATTTTGGTTTTAGTTTGACAGTACAAATACAACCTTTGGTTACTATACAGCCGCAACTAAATTTGGGGGTGAAGGGGGTGGTAGGGATGTTGGTGGTTGCACTTTGGGTTGGGGGGGGGTTCTTGAGGGTTCTATACTCTGAGTACAGGGGGAGGCGTGGTACTTTCAGGCAGTGGGTACGGAAGGGTTCTAGGGTGGGGGCAGGTGGGAGGAAACCTCTTTGTGCCGCTCACCCGACGGGCCTCAGCCTGAAACTTGACAGCTTTCTTAGTGTCGGCCACCGCCCGCTCTACAAAGCCCACTGACTGGTCCATATTGCTCTCGATCCTGTCAATCATGCCACCCTGACAGGAAGGGGCGGGGCCAAAGAAAAGGAAAGACGGAGCAGCAGGGAGAGAGAGAGAGAGACAGAGAGAGAGAGAGAGAGAGGCCGAGAGACAGTCAAGGAGACAGAAAGAGAGAGAGAAAGAGGAGAGAAGAAAAGAAAGACGGGAGACAGTGATAAGGACCGGGATGAACAGGGACGCACAGGGGACACAAAAAGACACACAGGTTGTGTTACTTTGTCCAGGCTACAGTACGTGCAGGGTGCTTCACAGCTGTGAGGCACACCCTGCATCTCTACATTGCAATGCAGGTAATGAACAGTGTGTGAGTGTTAACAGAATGCAGCTCAGCATACCACAGGCTGTGTGTTTACAGTGTTCATGTAATCTGTGTACTGTATGTGATAGGGTAGTGTGTAGGGATATTAACCTTTGCGCAGTGTGGATACAGTACCTTGCGTGCTTTGCTCTGGTACCTGACAGCCTTTTTGGTCTCGGCTTTAGCCACCGCTATGTGATCCTCCGTTTTAGACACCTGGCTCTCTATATTGTCTACTATATCACCCTGAAATGAAAACACACAGATAAATAGGTTTCATTGAACAGGACAGGACAGTGTACAAGAGACAACCAAAATGGCTGACATGAGAAGGACGTTCTTCTTTTTTTGTCTTTTTACCCTTTATACATTCTATTCTAGGCTCGCTAGGACAACCACTGCTCGTGCGCAGGAATGCAATCCCCTGATACACTCGCACGCTAACAGTGATTCATTTTCACAATGCAGGTCACCCAGCACACTACACTGAGTCAGCTGCCTATCAGATGATGGGCGTGGCTTCACTGACATTATCCAAGCAACCACCTGAGCAGTCATGGGGTGCCCGAGAGCAGGCAGAGGAGAAACACCTGCAGACGTACCTGCCCTTATCCCTACTGTGGGCCCCTGGTCATTGTCAACTAATGACATGTCTGGGACCACACCCAAGCCAAAGAGCAGACACAGACACTCTTACATATTAGCACACAAACTAACAGGACTACTAACAGTACTGCCACAAAACAGGAATGCAATCACTTACCCTAGAGCAGGCTTTTCCTCAGAAAGCATTAAGTAAAAAACACAATTTCTGTGGTCATATCGAACCTTCATACGCAATGAATATATGTAAGCAATATTTTACTGTGCACAAGGATTTTACCGAAGTGCAAATGTCATCACCGGGTGTGAAAGATACGCCCAATCGCAGACAGAGATATACAGACAGAAAGAAGGGAGAGGGAGAGAGAGAAAGAAGGAGAGCGAAGCTGTTTTTGGTCACAGACGCACAGAAAGAAGGGTACCTGGTTCTCCACCAGCATGGCGATGTCCACAAACATGTCGTGCAGCTCCTTGATGCTGCTCTCCAGTCTTACGATGTCTTTGTGGCGCGCCTCGATCTCACTGAGGGCCTGCTTTGAGATGCCAGAGTCTACAATCTACAGACAGGATGACAGGGTTACTACAGCTAGTGTGTGCAAACGTACACACACACAAACACACACACATGCACGCACACACACACATACGCATGCACGCACACACGCACATACACACGCCTGCATGCGCACATACATGCACACACACACACACACACAAACATACTCAGTAGAAACAGCAGGATGCAATTATAATATTTTTCTATATTTATCTTATCTCTATCTATATGCAGAAAAACTCACACATACACAAAAAACACAGACCCACGCACACACACACTATAAACACAAATCCACACAGATGCAGACAAACACACACACACACACACACACACACACACACGCACACACACACACACACACACTGCAGGAAACGGGCCATGTGCCGTGTCTGAGCTTTACCCCGGCAGCGAAGACAGCTGCATTCCCACTCTCCAGCATCTCCTCCAGCTCCTCATCCGTGGTAGCTTTACCAGCTGAAGCAGAGGGGAAAAGGTTACCTTCTCACTGCGTAACAAAGGCACGCTGACACACACAACACAGCGCACTTTCATTACATACAACCCAGCTACACACATTATAACAAGTCTACATGGATGGACATAGTGCAACCCAGACCCAGACGCTCAGAGACTCACACAGAAAAGTAGGGGTACAGGTCAATAACATGAGTTTGAAAGGTTTAGCACAGTAGCCTGAGGGGTACAGTAGGGTTAGACTAAGGGGTACAGCACAGTAGGGTTAGACTGAGGGGTATTATACAGTCGGGTTATGTTATGGGGTGTAGTACAGTAGGGTGAGAGGCACCGTAGACTGAGCTGAGGGCTGTTACTGACTGATTTCCAGCTGTCTCTGGATGCGGCCTTTACTCCTCTCCCTGAAGTCCACCTGCGCCTCGTTGTACTTGGTCATCACTTCCACAAACTTCCTGGACAGAACGGCATGCTGGGAGACAAAAACAGGGCGGAGCTCACAGCTGAGCGCTGAGCAGGGTTTATCAGTCTCTGAGCCACAAAGGTGTTTAGAAAGGTGCGCATTTACCTGCGATTTCCGTATCCGCGTGTCAGCTGACACTCTTTCTTCATTGGTCTCTAAATTTCGCTCGATACCTGACAAAAGTACACATCCAACCGTCAAATAATATTAAACACTAATCATATTAAAACTACCACCTCCATTACTGACTCTTCTATGGCTTGGGCAACTGCTGCTACTAACGGTGAAATAACAGTTGTTAGAACCTTAACTTTTCCACAGTCAGGGTTCAAATTGTCCACAGGCAATTAAACAGTACAGACATGACTATTTGGAATCGGCCAGTTTCCACAGCTACATTCATTTCATAGTAAAGAGTACAACATGATTTAAACAGAAGGCAAAGCTCAAGTGATTTAACCAATAAAATAAGGAGCTATGCGTATTGATAGACGATAAGCTACTGGGAGGATAAAATGTGTGACTAGTGTGGTTGATTTGCAAGTATGGAAAAAGGTTCCCTATCTGAGCACATTGAAAAAAATGAAAAGCAATGTGTATTTTACTTGCATCTTCTCACTTTGCAGTTTCGTTTTCAGTATGGTGCAGACATGCTTGTGCAATTACCAAGTTGTCATGAAAAGTGCACGAAATATATATATTAATAATATATTATAATATACATAATTCTGACAGATAGGAGAAGGTGGTTACAAAAGAACAAACAGGGCAAAAATCTACAAAACAAATGTTTTGAAATTTATTAATAATGGAGAACATGGATTCGGTCATTTTGATCAACAAAGTTTGCCCTGATAAAACTGAAAAGTAGGGACTCTACAAATGCAATCACATTCAAATCGTACGTATACAAAAATTACATTCAGACAAAGAACTTACTCTTCAGTTTGTTCCGAACACTGTTGGCTAACTTCTTGATGTCATTGGTCAGGGCCTCCAAGTCATCTTGTGTTTCTGGGGGAAAAAAGGATGAGATAGAGGGGAAACAGATGTGGGGAGGTTGATCACCTTGCTGTAAGGGAAAGGATTAAAGACAGACACAACAGAAGGAGAGATTTTTTTTTAAAAATGAGAGGAAGTGATTGTGATGAATAATGAGGAGAGGTAGAGGAAGGTTGGGAGTATGATGCATAGATCCTGTGAGAAAGAGGAAGAGGATGATACAGCATGGTGCGCTTACTCTGGTCTGATGTGGGAGCGGACAGGATGACAGAGTAGAGCTTCTTGACTTCGACCACGTTCTCATCAATCTTGTCGATGCTGGTCCGGATCTCATCAATCTGAGGCAGAGTGAGATGGATAGTTATACTGATCATCTCCATTGACGTCAACTGAGGCCCAGTGCCACAGCAGTGAGACAAGCGGACCCCAACCAGTGAAATCCACCCAACCCTAGTGGAATAAAGCCAATTGTATTCCATTGCTATGGGCTCCCAGACAGCCAATGACACAGGTCAGACTCAAACGCCCTCTCGTCTTTAACGTGTGATGGCTTTCATCAGCCAGATCCTCTTCAACTCTGTTGTCAGGTCTGATACACCTGTGACCTTGCGGCTACCTCCTGAGCTGTTCTACTTTGCCTGGACCTCGTGATTATTTCAGCTGAAATGTCTTTAGCCGCGCACAGGTGCAGACGTACTTAGACTACCATCAAATAGACTTAAGAGTGGAAATAACGCATTTTCAGAGGATTTTGAACCAGATACAAAAGCAAAGGAACATGGATCACTAATGCAGTCAATGTTAATATTCCATTTTGTTCATTTTTAGGACTCTACACTGAGGGAACATCACATGAGAAAATAATAAATGTATACTCGAGGCAAGCCTACAAACAAAGTACACACTCTCTCTCTCTCTCTCACACACACACACACACACACACACACACACACACATACACACACAGACCGACACACAAAATTACCTGCGTGAAGAACTCGTCCATGAAGGCCGCATTGTCCACAGCGATCTCCACCTCGTCGGTGTCGTCCGTGTCGCAGGTCTAGAGGGACAAACGTGTGTCAACGCGGGAAGCACGCGGCCGGCGGCCGGCCAGCACATGCAGCGGCCGGCCCCTCAGCGCGCAGCTGCTGGGTCTCCCGGGCCCAGGCCTCCCGCCCTCTCCCTCCTGTGCCACTGCACGCGTGGCCCCCCTTTTCCCAGGGCCTCCATTCACAACCCCACCAGCACTGCGAGGCCGTGTGGCATTTTCAGGGCGGATTTGCTGCACAGATGGTATGAAGTTTAAATCACTCTCGCTGCCATAGCTATAATAATCATGTTCCTAAGGACTGAGGCGATGCAGAGCAAAGAGCAGCTGCAGCTGAAGAAGAGGAAATGATGTGGACAGAGAGGCTGAGCTGAAGCTCGCTCTCCTGAAGCATCGCTCTGCTTCTCTCTCCGTAGCCAGTGTCGGGTACAGTGCTCAGTGAGAGACAGAGTAACACAACTGGAAATGTGTGTGAGTGTGTGTGTGTGTGTGTGTGTGGGGGTTTGTGTGTGTGTGTGGGTGTGTGTGTGTGTGTGGGTTTGTGTGTGTGTGGGTGTATGTGTGTGTGTGTGTGTGTGTGTGTGTGGGTTTGTGTGGGGGGTTAGTGTTCATTGTGTGTGTGTGTGTGTGTGTGTGTGTGTGTGTGTGTGTGTGTGTGTGTGTGTGTGGAGGGGGGTTAGCGTTCATTGTGTGTGTGGGTTTGTGTCCATTGTGTGTGTGTGTGTGTATGTATGTGTGTGTGTGTGTGTGTGGGTTTGTGTGTGTGTGTGTGGGTGTGTGTGTGTGTGTGGGTTTGTGTGTGTGTGTGGGTGTGTGTGTGTGTGTGTTTGTGTGTGTGTGTGTGTGTGTGTGTGTATGTATGTTTGTGTGTGTGTGTGGGTGTGTGTGTGTGTGTGGGTTTGTGTGTGTGTGTGGGTTTGTGTGTGTGTGTGTGTGTGTGTGTGTGTGTGTGTTTGTGTGTGTGTTTGTGTGTGTGTGTGTGTTTGTGTGTGTGTGTGTGTATGGTGCGTATCTGTGTTACAGCTCCACTTTGCCCCTCTCAGATTCAGGTATGAAATTTCAGGCGTAAAATAAGGTGAATTTGGGCACAGCTTTTTCCTTCCCAGCCAGAGTTGGCACTGCGTTACCAGGTGTGCGCTGCGGTGCACGAAGCGTCTCGGAGTTTAGAACAGATGTGACACCGCAGGTGGAACACAGGAGGGCGGATAGCGAAAAACAGGGAATTAATAATCCCTGCCTTGGCACAGTGTAGCACGAATGCAACCTCAGTCTGCACCAGGGAGAAGCAAAGCCAACAATATCCCCAAATTAACATTCCTCGACAAAACCCAGAGGTCCTCCACATCTACACTACACTACAATATCGTCATTCAGTAGACGCTCTTACCCACAGCAACTTACATACAGTAGGTTACAATTTTATTTATTCATACAGCTGGATATTCACAGCAGCTGTGGGTGAAGTACCTTGCCTAAGGGTACAACAGCAGTGGCCTAGCGTAGAATCAAATCATGAAACTTTACATTACGAGCCCTTCTCATTACCACTACCCCACACTACTGGCCATGCAACTGGTATACTAAGCTAAAATGCAAACAGCCTATCTTCTCAGCCTATCCCGAGCAGGAAGGACCAGTCTACTTCAGTTCGATTAGAGGCAGGATGTGTGGCAAGATATGCCAGCACACAGTGAACTGGTGACTTCTGCTCAAGAGTGGTGTGAGACTCAACAGTCTCCGCTGCCTAAGACTGGGTGTTTTAGGGGCAGCTTATTGTTGTTGCAGGCCTTACACATTGACTGTAGACTTTAGAGTTTATTCCCTGTCGTTGCATGTGTGTGTGTGTGTGTGTGTGTGTGTGTGAGACAGAGAAACAGAGAAACTCAAAGAATGAATCAGAGGAAAAGGACATATCCTTAAGAGGATAAACGGAGTGAGAAAAGAAAAAAGGGACATGACTGTAGCTAAAGGGTTAAAAAAAAAGAGACAGTGAATTTGTCTTTTTCATAACGAGAGGTCAAAGATTCCTTAAAAACAAATGTCACATCAACTTTCTGTGTTTATAGCCATCATTGGTGCATTCAGCTGAGTTAGGAAGCTCGGTTACACATTGTTAGGGCAAATTAAAATGCCTGACAAACTGCAGTGGCAGTGCAAAGCTCTGGTCTATTATTCAGCCTAAAGTGGACTCCAGTGTGAACCAACACACCTTCTCTCACCTTATTACCGCATTCTGGCATTGTAAGGTATCATTAAGGAGTCAGAGGAAGCAGCCCTATCTGTATGTTATGTAAAGTAGGAGGGTTTTCAGAAGAGAGGATGGAGAGACAGTTGATTGAAGTGTATGCGCATGCACATGACTGTTGAGCTCTTACCCAATGGATTTAGAAATTCATTGAGAAACAGAATGGGGCAAGCTTTTGCTGTCAACCACAACATGTACAGTTGCAGTTGTAGAGCAGGATGATCTGAAGAGTCAAAGGCATTTTTTTTCCATTCATCTCATTTTGCGTGCGCCGTTGTAAATTTCATACTTGGTCACTTCGCACCAAAAGATTAATCTATCATGTTTGTCATCATTTACCCTGGCCCTCCCTCAAGAGTAATCTGTGGCCTCCGTGTACTGTTGGTTTTCTTAATAAATGCATTCATTTTTGCAGGGCATTGGCCCCTTCGGTCTTGGTCTTCTTCTCCCCAGCTGACCAGATCCACCAGAGGAAAAAGAGACCCCACCAGACCCCCCCACCATGTTCCTGCAACCTTGCCCATACTCTTTCACATCCTTAATCAATGTCTTTCCTCCTCTCCCCTCTCCAATCTCTCTCTCTCTCTCCAACAGAGCTGCCATTACCCTGTCTCTCTCTTCCTGTCCTTCTTCTCAGATTTGTCCTCTTCTCTGCCACAGTCTCTCTCTCTCTCCCTCTCTCTCTGTGTTGACATCTTACTGTGTAAGTGTAAGACACGCAGAGGTACAAAGTCTGACTGTGTGTTTAACAAGGAACCTGCTCAAAGGGCAGGACAAGGGCAGCTCTGAGGACTGATTCGCTTTCCTCTTTCTTTACCCGTCATCTCCTTCTTCTTTCAGGCAATTTATGTACCATGCCCATGTCTCAGTCAGTCTTTATTGGTTTATTATTTTAATTCCCTTTGGTGTGCAGGGAATCACTCAGGAGCTGACACAGCACACAGGTGAGCGAAGAGCGCGCCTAACAGCACCTGCTCACTTGTAGGGGCACGGTTCGACATTTCACAGAAATGTGGCACACGGTGTTTTTAAACCTCGCCCTGCTCTGAAATTTTCAAAGCAGCTGTGACAGATGCATTAGATTGTATTCGTTTCCTTCCTGTGCTCTCAAATATTTATCTGACAATTACTCTGACAGAGAGAGTGAAGGAGAGAGGAAATGAATGTTCTCAAGACCAACACAGTGCTCCAATGTTTCGCGTGGCTTCCTTTAAGTGAGGTGAGGCAGTAATTTGCCAGGTTTCCCCTAACAGGCTGATTTTTCCCCCCATTTCCCTTAGGGAAAATGTACTTTGCATGATGCTTTGTGATAGTAAGGCTGTAAAAATGCACAATAACACATATTTTGACAGATCGATTGACACGATTAGTTAATGCAATGACTGCAGGGAAAATATGTCCAGGCCAGAGTAGAGAATAACAATTTAAGAAGAATACAATAAACAGACCACTGTTGTTCTGCTGAGCATTACAAAGCTAATGTGTGAGTGGTGCTTTCCCTCTCTATGCTTGTCCCTCCATCTGTCTGTCTGTCGTGCCGCATGTCACGTGACCGGAGTCAGCTGATCGCACCTGCCGCACCATGCGCCCGTATATAAGCGGTCTCAGCGGAAAGCAACGCCGCGACGGAACAATAAAGCCCCACCAGCTAGTTAAACATTAGAGAGGGCTGGGAAGGGTAAACCTGCAGGGCAAGTCTCAACCCCGCAGTCCCACTCTATGTAAAACACAAAACCCACACAAACCAGTCTCAATCCGACAGTTACACTACTGTATGCAAAGCACAACGCTAATGCAACGAGGCTCATTTAATACGTCTGGCAATATATGAAGCACAATGCTGACAAAGCCTATCTATAACCCCTGAAGACATAGGCCTATTCAAGTTCTGCTTTGTATTCTCTTATTCACAGCATATTCTAACTGCACTCGACTAAACAACATTTCATGGGAAGACATCAGCTGTTGTCAACAACAGGAACCCATCCCCATGACAACAAATCCTAATACAATTTGACTGTATGTATACTTGGCAGTTCATTACAAAAACACGTCCTCGTACTTCTGAAACATAACACAGCGCAGAAACCAGGATACAATGAAACAGTCTTGGCATTTCCCAACAATGGCTAAATTAGTCATTACCCCGATGACCTAGTAAAGGGTAATAAGGTGTGTTAACGACACATAATATTAACACTATTATACCTTTGTAATCATTGTACCTTCACCTAATGTTTTCACGGAATCATGTAATGTGCAAACTGAAGTGGTCTACTGAATAATATGATTGACACAGACGTTCCCAATTTAAACATAAAAGGGGAGGAAGGAACGTTAATTACAAATAAGTATACTGCAATATTAAATATGGACTACGATTACAGCACGACCAAAGGAAACGGTGCTAAACAAAACAAGCTTACAGAATAAACGGACACTGTTATAAAACAATAAACTTCCATCCTTGTGAACCAAAGGATCTGAGGGACCACGTCGTCGAATTGCCCCGCCGCCACTAACTGGCCCTCGCTCCATTCACTGAGTTTCGGAGACCCTGGCAACCGTTGCAGGTGGTTTTATAGAGGGGACAAGCGTTGGGGACACGGAACACGGGACACAGCGTCGCCTCCATGTACCCACAGAATTAGCGGTACACACCAAAAAGCAGGAAGGACCAAAAGTCAGGAGCGCAGGAGGACATTTAAAATGTAAACCCGACACCTGCACATCCCTTAACCCCTTTTCACGTAGGCTATCGAACTAAAATTACACCGACTGCCAAATTTTAATGAAACTCTAAGGAGAAAAAAAAACGAAACACAGACAAAACTAATGTGCGAGCCAGACAAACGAGCATAAATCTTGTTCTATAATAACGGGCTCCATTCGCAGCATGTCTTTAGTACTCAAAAAAATCGTTGCCTCAATAGCAGCTGGAATGATAATTCAATCTCTCATATTTTCCAGGTAGGCCAGCTATAGGTCCACATTTAAAGGTGTTTCGTATCCTACCTGAAAATATAACTAGTCTGGTTATGTGCCAGATCCCGATACCACTCGCCGCCCGAACAGTCATGCCAAGCATGAAGTTAATTTCAGATAGGATTTTTGCATTCATCGCAAGAAATAAAGAGTTTGACCTAATATGTAATGGAAAGACACAGAGTTACATTTTCTTAATTTAACAATACTATAGAGGCATCCCAGGTCGTCACTCAGGAGACATAAAAGTGACGTGGAGATCGGCAATACCTTTCATCTCTTCATCCATCGCTATTTGTTTGAAAAAAGACACATCGAAAGGAGAAAAAAACGCAAGAAATATCTTACCGCTTTGAGCTGCTCCAGTCGATCTTTCATGTTTAAAAATAAATGTTAAAAGCAATATAACAATATATAAATAAATTAATAAATGTAAAAAAATTAAAACCTTAAGTACGCAGTGACAATACTGTAAAGCCCAGGAACGACAAAGTTTGACGAAATTATGCTTAAAGTCAATTCTCAAATCGACTCGTATTTGGTTGTTTTTTCGTTAATAATGTAATTTTTATCATTGAAAAAAAAAACTGCTTTTCGGCCCAATGTCCATTCAATATGGCTGCTGTGGTTGAAAACCGTAGTTTTGCTGGCTCTATCCGCTCAGGGGATTAGGGCAACAGTTGTGTACAGTGCGGTTAATCTCCCTCTCTCCGGCTCTCTCGCAGTGTAATCGTTGTAAAACGCACTTTGCAGTCCACGCATGCTCCGTAGCGCACTCCTTCAACCTTAAAAGTGCTTGTGGGAAGGACCGCCACGCCCTTATTAGTGTCATACCTGTGTTAGCCGACCAGGTGACTGTTTAAAGGGGAAGCTTTGTTTTATTCAGGTATATCAGCAAACTATTTGTTAAGCACTGTGAAGCAGTGGGTGTTAGTATTGTCATTTGTAAGTTGCTCTGTGTAAGAGCCTCCGCTAAAGTGCATCTAATAAAGTATCTCATCTCCACAGCGCTCTTGTTCTCAGGCTCAAATTCTGACATTTCACTGGCTGTCACATGCTTGTGCTTTAGTTTTCTCTTGCCCTCAGATGGAGGAAGTGGTAATTTCACTGCAAGTGATAGCTATCAGAATTTTTTGGACGGTATGATTGGGAAAAAAAAAAAAAACCTCAACCTCAAGTGTGACATCAAGACCCAGCATTAACACTTACACACACACACGGAGACACAGACAGGGAGAGAGACAGACAGACAGACAACACAATTAAAAACAGTGGTATCCTAGTTCATCAACTGTTTTCATCCACAAATAAACAATGTTAAAAGCAGCCTTTCAGAATGGGTACTAAAGCGTACAACAGCAGTGCCCCAACTGGGAATCAATCCTTTTGGTCACAAGCCCTACCCCTTACCACCATGCCACAGTGCCAATCCAATTCAGCAGTCCTCATTCAAAGCCCATGACTCTCACAAGATGGCTGGAGCCCACATACAGTGCAACACAGACATCACAGCAGCCAGGCAGAGCAAGTGTGAAAGAGCCAATCAGAGACAGACGTTTGTTGCCTGGTGAGTGTTAACATCCCGACTAATGTCAGGAGCCTGACAGTGTGTGCTAAATATTTCACCTGTGCAGCTTTTGAAGTAGGTGAGGTTTACACGACATAGGGACTTTGCTGAACCCACAACGTGCTTTTCCACAACAGCAACAAATGGAAGAACAAGACTGCACATAGACTAGGACAACACAGCAGGCATAATCTTTCAGCAGTTCACACATCTCATGTTGTAGTGACTGAGCAACAGTTTTTTGACAAAGTTGCAGGATTGCCACCTGCTGGACATTCAGTGAAACAGCACGCTATGGTCCACCAGCACACTTGTGGCAATTGTCTATCCCACTCCTGAAGCAAATAGAACAGCTACAAGACTGGCAGTAGCAACATCTCTTCCACTGCACTACCCCAATATAAACTGCACACTAACTGAAATAATTTGAGATGAGTTTCAATGATTTGTGCCATAAATATAACAAATAAAACACATGTGATGTTGTGAAATCACATGAATTCTCAAGCACATCACTTCACATCAGCCACAATAAAGCGCTGCATTTTCTCACTGAAACTTTTTAAAGACAGAAATGAGTAAAGTAAAGACAAAGTAAAAAGTCAAATAGTTTAAATTCAGACAGTTTTTATTCAAAGTTATTCTCAAAGTGCCTCCATTTTCCTCTTGTATTCTGTGTCAGTACTGTGTAATACTGTGTCCAAGTTGTATGATAGAGACTCTTGTTCTGTACTGTGCGCATGTCCACTGTATCTGGTGGATGTATGTCTACAGTGAAATGTGAGAACATGACATTTTCAGGTTGAAACACAAAAACAAACAAAAAAAAAAACAGTTTAAAAATAAAAATAATCTGCAATGGGATTTTACAGTAAAAGGTTAAAGGTCAACCACAGACACCTCAACCTGAGGACCTCTCTCTCCATCCAGAAAGGTCATAAGGTCACAGGTTAGAGGTCATCATCTTCATCTGGGAGCGCTGTTTCTGATGCCACCTGTAAAGGAACACAATTTACAATTTGAGGCATTATGTCATGACAATTTCCTTAATTACATTTATTAATACTAACAATAAGTGTTTTCCCCTATGCATACACAACCTATGACTACTGAAGTAAACAAACTGTAAACAGAAATACCAAAGAATCACATGAACAGATACTGCAACACCTGCCATGTAATTGGCTTTCATTTTGTGCTCTGCAGTAATTTTATTTGCCACAAACAAAAAGAGGTGCTTAAAAGTTAATGTTCCTGAAAAGCGTCTCTCAGTTACTGACAAACAAAACACAGCAAGTGTGATTACACTGGACACATGAAACACAATGAAGTCCAGAGGGTTTTGCATGGCTGATTCATAAAGATCAGCTTCATCCTACACCTACCGGTGCCTTTTACACAGCTGTGTTCTAAAATAACGTCATAAAGGTGTGAGAAAGGAGTTAAAGAAAAATATCCAGCACAAAAACAGAGTTGAGTTAAAGTGGCATTCAAGTGCTGGATTTGGCCAAAGTGGAAAATACCGTTTGAATAATGAAACTTAAAATAATCACTATTATTGCTACACGTACACCCTCCTTGGGGCAGTGCAGTCCACTGTACATGTGTGTGGTGTGATGTAATGCGTAGTACGTTATTAGACCGATTATAAATGCCCGCACTCACTTTGAGGTCATGCTCATACTGAGCAGCAAGGGAGGGGTCCATGGCAACCTCCGGGGGAGCGAGGGCAGGCATGGCAACAAACTCCAGGTTGGGGTCTCCTATCAGTTTCCGTGCCAACCACAGGAAAGGCTTCTCAAAGTTGTAGTTGCTCTTCGCAGAGATGTCGTAGTACTGGGAGGAAAGGCAGAAGAGGGACAGAGTATAACAGAGTTGCACTTCACTGGGCAACTGACCTTTCTGTCAGGCTCTGCCCAAAATGAATATCGTTGGCTGTCTCTTATGTTCCCTAACAAGGAATGATGGTTCATTTTTGTGAAATGTCTGCAGAGCATGCGGTTAAATCTCAGTGTTCTTTTTGGTGTGACTCAGTACTTTTTGACTCCACGAGATATGCATCTACTTTATATCATATATCAGTACACGTATAATCTCCAGGAGTGAAATTCATTATACTGATTTAATAATACGTTATGAGCAAAAATCTTGACTCACTTTTACCTTTTTATTAGTACAACCAAGTCATCCAATGTCAAGTTTATCCTAAAGGGCTTACAGCACATAACTTTTAAGGGATGTGAAAATCACATCAGTATTCACTGGACAGTTCAAAAAGCCTTAGTCATTAAGAGCTCAGCAGAAACCCAGCACACAAACAGTGTGCCCCTGGGACCAGAGAACAGGGGCCTGACGCCCAAGAGTAAAATGAGCTCCCAGTAAAACACATCTGTTAAACCTATGCAGGTCTATTGATACTCATGCTTAGCCATTACCTCACTAGCAAACATTAACTGTTGCTTAAGCCGGATAACAATGGTGAGCTTCCCAAAACAAACTATTCCTCCTCAGCTGTGCAAATCTGATAGAACTCCAAACGCCCCTCCTAGGTACCACAGGTTGAAGTTAGAGGCGCCCTGGGAACAATAATTTCAGCCAAAAGACAAAAGGCTACTGAAATATTACGAGGCTTGACAGAATATTTAACAGTTTAAAACCATGGTCCTTTGCCTGACTTAGTGACACGCAGGGGTGAAGGCTGGTTACACAGCTCTTGCACCAAATCTTTATCCTACCTCCCAGACACTGAAAACACAAGGATGCAAGGGATGGGGTCAGGACAAGGGAGGGCACGCACAGGAAAGGTGAAGGGCCGAGGCGGCCGGGTGGGACGGTCTGGGGTACCTGCAGGTTCTTCTTGCGGTGGAAAACAATGCTCTTGGCCTTGACTTTCCTGTCCTTGATGTCCACCTTGTTGCCGCAGAGCACGATGGGAATGTTCTCGCACACGCGCACCAGGTCACGGTGCCAGTTTGGCACGTTCTTGTAGGTGACCCTCGAGGTCACGTCGAACATGATGATCGCACACTGGGCTGCAGAGAGAGAAGCAGCGTGTCAACACAGCGCAGAGCATGCCACACTACACAGTAAAGACACAACCAGCACAGCGCACGGTGTGCAGCTCACACACACACAGCGCAATAAATACACGGCACACACATCTACTGCAGACAAAGAGTTACAGACATGTGTCAACACTGACCCAGAGGTTTAACAACTCACTGATGTACCTTGTATGTAGTAGCCATCTCTTAGCCCCCCAAATTTCTCCTGCCCGGCTGTGTCCCACACATTGAACTTGATAGCGCCTCTGTTGGTGTGGAAGACCAGGGGATGTACCTCCACGCCCAGAGTGGCTGCAGGAGAGGGAGGCAGGTTAACAGAGCCAGACACACTCATCCCCACAGAGAGTAGCAAAATACAGGCCTGTGGTGTGAGTGATGTAATGCTTGCTTCCTGCCCAGACACGAGGTTCTAGAACACACTGCTAATTTGCATTTACATTCCATTCCACACTGATCAAGTCAGACTCTCTGTTAAAGACTCTGACTCAGTTCTCTGTGGCTTCCTGAATATTCCCTTGATTGTGACTGATTTGACAGTTTGTTTGTTTTTAAATAGAAGCTGCTGCACCTGGGGTTTAATAGATTCAGGTACTGCATTTACTCCATATGAAAATAAGCATGCTAAGAGTGGGACAGTGATTTTGTTAGCCTTAATACAGACAGCAGTAAATTCAAAGCCACACAGAGTTAGAGAAGAGAGGCGTGGGTGCTCACCAACATATTTCTTCTCAAACTCTCCTGTTAAGTGTCTCTTCACAAAGGTGGTCTTCCCTGTGCCACCATCACCCACCAACACCAACTGAGGAGGACAATGTTAATTAAATAACAGGCAAAGTGGACAGGCATATTCACACACATAGTTGAGGATAGATTCTGTAGAAGAGTACTGATCTGTTCATCATTCTTATCTTAGTTTACTATCACAGTAGTTAGCACTGTTGTGGATCCATGTTTTTCCTACATAACAGAACTCACTGACTTACCACTCAGCTTGTTCAGTCATGTATCATTTATAAACAATGCCCAATAAGGCCCTCAGTCAAATACCAGTGCACCTAACTGTATTGCAATCCACTACACACTCCACAACAATGTAACAAATATTATTCCCATGGCACTAGCACTGTAACCATACTTTGGTATGAATACTTAAAATACAGTAAACATTACTAATCTATTCTGTGTAGTACAAGGTGAGGGGGTAATGTTTTGGGAAAGGGTGTTGTACCACCAGACAAGACATTCACCAATAAAAATGAACAACTATAATTTAATTTAATTATGAGAACACAACTTAATGTTACCAACCGTATGACTAATCAATCAAACAGTGATATCAATGAATGAAAATCTCACCTTAAACTGGACCTGGGGCTCCCCTTCTGCCATTGTTGAATCGCTCAATATTAGTGATGTACTGCGTGAGAGAAAGGGTTAATGCAGAACTCTGACGGGACGGGATCCATAACTCGCACATTCATTGCGACATGAGTGTGCGCTATTACATCTACCTCGGTCGCCTTTACCAAAATGGTTCACTAATCTTCCAATGCCCGAAAGCAGCTAAGAGCTAGCGAACAATATCAAACAGTGAACTAGCCAGCTAACACCACTAGGGGTATAAATCCATAACCATCATAATACATTCAATAGGAACCTTGCTTTAGCAATGTGGTAGCTTGTTTATGGGCTAGCTAATATTAGCCAGGTAGATCACACCAAAAATGTATTATTAATTGCTTACATAATGTTTCTTATGGAAACTAGCCGTGTCTGACTCAGCTACCTAGCTAGCTAGCTTCTGAAACAGAACTGGTCAACACAGGAACCTTTTCCCCTGACTATTACGACACATCCCCACTTTCGCTCGCTTGTTAGCAAGCTAGCTAACCTTAGCCATCTGTTCGCTACCATTGCAACCCGCTAACTAACCAGAGCTACTCATTGATTATCTTGGTGAACAATTTAGCCAAATGTTTTAAAGTTAGCTAGTTAGAGACGTAGCTGGGTGTTTTCAAGTCTATACAGGAAAGCTGTACAGCTAAAAATATGGCTATCAAAACAATAAAAAACAATAAGGCAAAATTAGCTAGCTTGCTAGGCACTGCTAGCTAGACTAGCTGCCTCTCACTATAACTAGAACCTAGCTAGCAATACCGCTAACTTTTATGTTCAATCTGATTTGTAACCGCTTAAATTTAAACTGCAAACAAACTAAACCTATATCAAATACACCAAAACTCTGTTTATATTGAGCTTATAGAAGTATTTTGAAAATGATTACATCAGAAATATTGTTCCGGACTTACCCGGCGTTGAAACGAACGGGAAGAGAGCAAATGGCGGCGGCCGTTGCGGGTTCAGCGTGGGGTCCACGAGATGCCTTCCGCCCGCGTCACGTGATGTGTCGTCACAGCGCAGTTTAGCGCCTTAAATTGAAAGGTCTGCAGAGAGGCCGCTCTCGCGAGGTGGAAAACGTACGTCTGCGGTAAAAATCATAAGATCTGTTTGAATTTTAAAAGGAGTGTTTCAGTACGGATAATTAAATATTTGCGTTATTTCATTAAGCAACCTAAACACAAACATAAAATGCGTGTAGTCCTGGTGTAGTACTGTTACTCATTAAACTTGAAAGGATACATTTCTTCTTTTGTGCTGGAAGTCATTTGTGACTGCTAAATGAATGTAATGTAGGCTAATACATATATATATATATATATAATATAACTAATGCTAAGTGGATTATTATTATAAATATAACACAAGGAAAGAGAACCCTCTTTCTAAAGCCATAAGTCTTGTTTTCTTCTGTACATAAGCAGTTGCTAATTACTGAATAAGCAGGACACAGTCCATTTTTAGGACTGCAGCCACACCACCCTGCAACTCTGCTGCATAACAGCTGATGCTACACAGGGATGGGTGTGGTTAGCACTTGGATGGGAACCCTTGCAGGAAAAAAAAAGATTGCTGGTGTGGTGGTGTTGGTGCCCATAACACAGAGTGGGCTGTTCTGCAATGTCCTGGCTGAACACCCAATCAAGCCTTTTCAGTCTGGCCTTCTAATAATCCTCCAATCACCACCTCCCTCTCCACCTGAGTTGGTGGCTGCTACATATTAGCGGTAGTTGAGGTGAGTCCCCCTTTCCCTGTAAAGGACTTTGAGAAACTTGAAAGGAGCTTATCATTTCAACAACTGTATGCAGACCATTACATAACAAACAAGAAACAAAAATCTACAAACAACAGTTTTTAAAGATAAGAGGTAAGAGTTGCATATGAATGTTGCAAAACAAAACAAAAAACCCTGGTAATCCAAATGCTGCAATCACACACATACAAAAGTAATTATAATACTTTAATAACCAAATTTGGTAAAGACAGTTAATAAATAAACACTCACAGTTCGTGAAAGATACGTGATTTGGCCGCAGGGCTGTTCACCAAAACAATGCCCAGCTTCATCTCAAGTCCCCTCAGTTTCAATTTACTCAACAGACCACCCCTGTCAACAGTCCTCATGAAATAATGACACAACAGACACCTTAAAAACTTAGGAACAGAAATGTATTTTTCATTCTTTTACATCTTAATTTAAATTTATACAATTCAGTACAATGTGTGTTTGTATGTATGTATGTGGGTTGGGTATGGACCTGTGTGTGTGCGTGTTTGAATGTTAGTGGCAGAAACTGCATGCAAAATGAAGTTGTACATCATTGACAATGACAGATCTGTTCAAACAAGAGAGAGTGCATGATGCTACAGTTGATTCAACCTGAAGGTGAAAATGGAATAAAGTCTGTCTTTATCAAAGTCAGTGGATCTGTCTTTGTTGAGCTTTGAAATGAGCTTTGTCACTGTACACATTTCAATCACTACGTTTGTGTCCCGAGAGTTGTGTTGGCTTGTGTGTTTAAACCTCTTGGCCAGACAGCAAACTTATTGTGTGAATTTGTCTGTCAGTGTTCCTGTCAGTCAATCAGATGTCAGTCAGACAGCATATCCACTTGTCATTTAGTGCACAGTACCAATGTCCGTCTGTCTGTCTGTCTACGTGTTAGCCTATCTATAAAGGTAGTCGGCCTGTATATTGGCACTGATCTCGGCCTCCCATTTGTCGCCATTGTTGAGCAGTTTCTCCTTGTTGTACAGCAGCTCCTCGTGGGTCTCGGTGGAGAACTCAAAGTTGGGACCCTGCAACGTAAGGAGGGAGAAACGGTGATGAAAATCCTGCACAGTGGTGTAAATAGAGCAGAAACAGGCCTGAGCCATATGAGTCTGATAGAGGACTTTGACAGCATGAAGGAAGAGGAAATGACAGACAGAGAGACAGGAAGTGACACGCAGGGAAGTGGAGGGGGGGGGGCGTACCTCCACAATGGCGTCCACAGGGCAAGCCTCCTGACAGAAGCCGCAGTAGATGCATTTGGTCATGTCGATGTCGTAGCGCGTCGTTCGCCTGCTGCCATCAGCGCGGGGCTCCGCCTCGATTGTGATGGCCTGGGAAGGACAGGACTGAGGTGAGCAGTACTGTATGTACAATAGGGTGAGGTACAGAGGCAGACAATCATATACCTGGAGTGGTGAGATATGTCTCTGTGTCAATGACTGGTCCAAGTACATAAACCCAGACCCAAAACCAGCAAAGAGGGGTAATATATAATATGCAGGCTGGGACAGAGGACAGTAAAAAAAACTGTATGTTACAAAAGCATGTTGCATCATTAGGACAGCGTTACAGTGTGTAATGGCAGTAGTGGAATCATTCAAATGTGAGCCATGTGTGTCATTTATGGGTTTAACTTTCAATAATTAAAAAAAATACACAAAAACCCTGCTGAAAACAAACTATGACTCTCATTTTCAATCTCACTGAACAGAAGTAAGTAATTCATACTTAAGTAGTACATCATAGCACAGTGCAGGTGTTTAATTCACACCTGAGAGGGGGTGGCGTTACACAGTGCAGGTACCTGGGCTGGGCAGATGGCCTCACAAAGCTTGCAGGCGATGCAGCGCTCCTCACCGGAGGGGTACCTACGCAGGGCGTGTTCACCACGGAAACGGGGTGACAGTGGGCCCTTCTCAAATGGGTAGTTAATGGTAGCTGGCTCCCGAAACAAGTAGCTCATGGTCATCCCCAAACCTGGATGAGCAGTGGCAGGAGAATCAGATGGAGGCAGAAAGTGCTGGATTACATGAAAAGCTCACCATTCTCCTACATCAATCAATCCTTTTGTGCAAATCGTAACATCGTCTATGAATTACTTTGAATCATTTTGTGGGGTTGGTATAACTTTGTCAGTTCAAATTTGTTAGTTTAAGAACACCAGCTGCCATGCTTTCACCTGAAAGTGAGAAAAAGGCTGAGGAATGAGGATTTTGTAGCATTATCCATCTGAGGACCCATGGTACGAAAAATCTACTGTTGTGCAAAAGTCTTACAACCACCCAGGAGATAGAACACATGGAAGTATATAAGGTTTTATATGGATATGAGGAACATAAACATCAGAACATAAAAATGTCAAATACAAAAGATTTTTGTACAGTGGATTGTCTACAAAAGAACCATCAAAAGGAGGGAATGACCGACACAATGCCATTTGATGAGCATTATACCAGTGTACCGTGACATGTTCACACGTGCTACGCTGAATGTGGTTAGGGTCAGTAGGCCAGAGGGTTGACGGACAAGCAAGCTGCTCTCACCTCTAAAAAGTTCAGTCCACAGCAAAGTCTGTGCTGCTCGGTCTGTGATGGACTTTAAGTCTGTGGGCACCTCCTGGGCATTCACATATTCTACAGAGAGAGAGAAAGAGAGGAAGAGATAGAATTACACACAGCATGGCACACATAATCTCACACCACACAGAGGCAACTTTCACTCTCTTGTACACAAACAGAGGCACATATATACACGCAAAACGGTGCGATGCTTACTGTATCCCTCTCTCCGCACCGACAAACTGAGGGGACGAACCAGGCCGGAGCAGGCAGCAAGAGCACCTGGAGTCAAACAGCACGAGGTGAGAAACTCTGCGGGCGCCATGACAACGGTGTGGCAGTCAAACAGTTCCGTGAGAAACAGTGAATTGAGTACATAAAGTACCCGCATAACGTTATAAAAACCCGGAAACAATGACATAAGATAAGACTGACGATCTGCGGTCTTACCTGGCCTGGGCGCACCGTAAAGCACACGCAGCACGGCCGCCATCACGCCAAACACACACGCTGACACAGAGAGACAGCGACAGGTTAGACACACTCCAGGCAGCGAGGGGTCAATCAGGGGAATTAACGACACCTAGTGAGAGCACACCGACTGGGGGCCCTGTAAGTTGCACAGATCAAGTTGCACGTTGTTAAACTGTTAAGTGGTGTACTAATTAACCTAAATACTTCCCTTAACGCTAGCACAAAAAAACTACTTAAAACTTTGTGGACAGACAACACTTGCAAGCACCCACAAATTATGAAACATTATAGTCCTTGCATTATGAACAAAAGCACACCAGAGACTGTAATGCAAGAGGGAAAACTTTGGTTGGGTCAACCTGTTTGAAATCAACAAACCTCACGAAATGCAATGAACGATGCTGCGAAAATGTTTCAAGACATAAATGTGGTATTCTGCCTCAGGTTGTAACCTCACAGTCAAAACGTGCATGCTACTGCTCACAGAAATCTGTTAAGTTGATTTCACACAGAATACCCTCACTAAATACAACAGTGCACTTAACTGCCTTTAAAAAAATGACGGGATCAAAGCTTGTGGCCTTGTTCCTTTCGAGCTTAGTCACTACTGGGTTGTGAATGGTTTGAGGAGTTCATTTACCTGCTGTATGAGAACAATAAATTCATTAGGCTACTGCTTACTGCATGAGGTGCATGTGACCCTTAATACTGACATTACAAGGGGACATGCAAAATCCTTGTAACTAGCACACAGCTCACTGTGCTGACGGACTAGCCCTACTTTTGCCAGGAATTTATAAGAAGTTTTTGTGCGAGAAACACACTATGGATAAAAGGTGTGTTTTAGAGGGTTCGTGGCTTATTTATGGCCCTCGCCTGGATTTAATCAACGTGGTCTTCCTGACTTCCTGTTTTGGTTATGGTGCACAAACAGTCTTTAAAGACATGTCCCCCAGAGATGGGAGTTACGTCACTGGACTTAATACTTAATACTTAATACGTACGTCCCATTACAGAAGCAACAATGTTTAAAGGTTTTAAAATGTGTCAAGTAAACCAGAACAGGCCAATGAACTAGGTGCCGCTAGTAAAGCCAGCCAGTACAGGTATCCATCACTCCATTCTGGCTAGGTAACTAGACTACTTACTGACCACCGGTAGTCCTGATTACTGAGTACTGATTGTCTTGGCTTGCACCGGTGCACGGGCGCAGTATACCCTACAGGAGTTAGTCTTCAGCTCACAAATCAATCCATAGCTTGATAACTAGTCATATGCGCTACCGCACTTATGTGACCTAGGCAGCCCAGTTAGCTACAGTAGCTAGCTTGCTACCAGGTTCTACAAATCAAGTCTTTTCGCGTTTTCCATTCCATTGCTTTCAAATTCATACTTTTGTTTAAACTTCTTAAAATCAATGTTGGGCAGTTACCTAACAAGCTATAAAGGTTACATACATTTAACCTATATAACTACAAAATTCTTTAAAGAAATACAGCTAACGTAGACCGCCTGGTTAGTAACTAGCTAGCTAGCTTCAAGGTCTTTCAATGACTGTCATGGACAGTTAGCTAGCAGGCTGGCTAGCCGGCTGTCTAGCTAGCAAAATCATTTCCTTCACATGAAATGACAGACATATCACAGTGACCATTACACGCGCCAGATTTTTTTATGAGTGCAAATTAAACACCTGAATAATTTCAGGTCAGCAAAAATCAAAACACTCACCAAAGTGCCGCTATTTGGCCTTCTTAACCAGAACAGCTGAACATAAGGGAAATTAGTGTAGGGGGTACAGGAAGTATAAGTACAGGACTGAAAGCTTAATGGATTGACAACGTAGCCATTTTGAATGTGGCAAAGCAACGGTGGTCGGTGAGATGTCATGCCATTTCTTCATTTTGTTTTCTCTTTAGCCATATTATTGGATTTGGTTACTTTTTACTGGGTTTGTAATTCATCCACTAGTGAGGCCACCCTCCATAACATGTACAATAGTTCTGAATGTGTACAAAATGTAAAATCCTGATCTTGGGCACACGGCCTGAAAAACATGTAACTCCGTATTCTACTGCATATTAGCATTATTATGAAAATGGACATGACACATTATACATTTAAATCTCTTTTTGATGTATAAATCTGAAACTCTTCAGGATGGAGCCTGGTCCTCTATGGACCAATCAAAAGAGAACTGTAGACCAAGGGTCGACAGAATGATGATGACGCTGAAAGTGATGGTTGAGAAAAGACGGTTGAATATTCCTTAAAAATGTGATTTATATGCGTTTATGTGCCCTTGTTTTCAGTCTGACACTATTTCCTGCCATTACCTCTCTTGTTCTGTGTGATGTTTCCAATCATTCAGTCCATATTTCCCCTTACTTTCCCTCTTTTTAAAAGCATCTTAGTCTTGAGAAGCAGAGCTGCACAAGAAACTTCACACATACATATATATCTTCTAACACTGGCATAATCTATCTCTCCCACACACAGAGACACAGTCACACATGCACAAGTGCATGCAAAGAAATCACTCCCCCTCTCTCTCCCCTTGGCGGAAGTCTCTCTCGTTCTCTCTGTGCAACGCTGTCTGTCATTTCTTCGGCAGACTTGTCTCTCCAGCAAACATCTGATTAAATGAACTGACTGAAGGAGCTACAGCTTGAGGTATTTTATTTTACAATGACACTTAGTTCTACCTTTTATTCTTCTCTCAGAATAACAGTATACTGAATATTAATATTTGTACTAAGGTACGTTTGAAGGTAGGCAAGTCAAGTGAAAACGAATTGTCTTAAACGAAACCCTCGACTCACCCACTTACAAGGAAACAAAAAATGTGTTGATGTACCTAGACTGTGACCATTCTCCATATTAAAATGTCAGAAGGGGGGGTGGGAGCTGTTGTTTGTAATTGGTGATTACACGGTGATATAATGATTTTTATCCCAGTTTCTGACAGTGAGTCCAAGAACCGATGTGATGTTGCATTCTTCTCCTACATGCAAGCAGAGCATCCGGTTTTCTGTGGTACTTTTGTGGCAAAACCCAGCAGCAGAAAGGTGGCAGTAAATACAGAGACTGTTACAGGACTTGTTGTTTTAACACAGAATGCAGGCATAAGGAACTCAGGAACTCAAAGGGGCTTTTGTGAAGGCGGTAACAGTTAGTGATACTCCAGCACTCTTGGTTTTCTCTTTACATAAAGATGGAGTCCGGGTCGACCCACTTGGACCAAAACGGAGAAGACAGTTCTGGTTCTGATAATGTGTCCCTGCTCAGCGCCGGGGTGCCAGCCACAGAGACAGACCGATTTGGGTTCATTCTTGGCACTGGGTCGACTGTCGGGTGAGTATCCAAGAAAAGTGTGGTCTAAGGTGTTAATGTTGTTCAGACTCACCAGCACCAGGCACTCTGTTCAAGAGTCAACTCTATAACTCCCTCTCACTCAACATCCTGACATGTTGTCATGGAAACGCTTGCACCGCCAGAGTGCGGTTTTCCTGTTTCCTGTTTTCAGTGTGATGAAAGTAAAGCATGTTGCAACCTGATTTCTCATATCACTGTTGCTTTTGTATGTTAACAATTTTCAGCTTCATTCAGTGTTTGAGATGGAACCTGAATGCAGTAGACAGGCAGATTTCAATTGACTTGCATTGTGGAAAAAAAGACTAGCAAATATGGAAGTGCCTTGAAATTAATTCCTCTATAAGGCAAACTGTTCTTTAATACACTGAGAAAAGTGCTGTTTTAGATGATTCTTGTCCAAATTAGGCATTTTGTCAGCTTTCATGCATTGCTTTTGATTAAAAACTCAATCAGATTCATGTCCATATTGTCAGGATTATTTCACACACCTCTGAAAATACACCAGAATAAAAATTAATTTAATGTAATTAAAAAATTAATCTCATGGAATAATCTCATAGCAGGTCTCAGTAACATTTTTGAGTGTTATGCTTTGTCATCATTTCCACACGGCAGAAAAATTATATAATACACAGACGTGGTTGTTGGTCTGTTTTTATTATGATGGATACCGTTATGTAGATCTGGCACCAAAATGTTGATATTCAGCCCTGAATTTGGTCTTGGTGTGAATGTATAATAATTAGATAGTAAATTGGGAATACAGCCTCTGCCCACAGTCAATAAAATGATTTCCTACAGTGTATTATGAACCATCCTGTTGCTAAACTCACATATACTCGCATGAATACAAAAATCTCATGCTACATCAAAAGGAAGTACAGTAAATAATATGCATCGTGTGTACTTTGCTCTTTTTAATAAAATGCTAATGACACCATACCTATGGGTTGTTGAATTGACTGCACTAGGAATGAAGGCCCGCCTCCAGAGGTGGTCAGACAAAGGGAGACAAAGTGGCTAAACATCATCAGCCAATGGGATCGCATCATACTGAAGAAGACCAACAAGGTGAGTACTAGTTGGACTGAACAATGCATGTTCTATTGTTCTGTGTTATCATTCTGTGTGTTGTTGATACAGCAGGTTGTTATAGTTATATTCTGGTTGTTCCGGGGTGCTGTCCGTTCATAAGAATTGCTAACAAATGATTCTAGAAGATATCAAGCGTTAATCTCACTCCCATTGTTTGATTAATGGTGTGTAAAGCGTAAAATTTTGGACAGCTCAGAAAAATAGTCATGGTTAATAATGTGTAATGTTAACAAGGGAGCAGAGTTCATTTTGGAAGAAAACACAAATTCTTCTATTAAAGAGGTTTTAGGGGAGTCAGTGCCAGCTAGAGAGATGTGGACAAACTGATAAATAAAATATTTGCAATTTAGCAATCATAAGTGTGTGATTGACCATATCAAAAGCGTTCCTGAAAACTATGAATATGGCCCTTGTGATCATCCCATTCCAATCTGTTCCATGAGAATATTTCAGCTTTTCTGTGTTTGTTATTCATATTGATTCCCCAATTATGGTGTGACACAGCCATTTTGGGTTTACAGTGGTACTCAAACATGTATACAGAGATGAATATTCCTGTAGGTGAGTTGAACATTTGTCTGAAATATTTCTGAATATTTGTAAATTGGGATGTGGAGCAATTCTTTTTATTAGTATTTCCTTTTGTTTTTATTTAGCCAAGAGAGAAAGGATTTTGTACTTGAAGCTTAATGTTTTTTAAATATTTGTTATCACCTGTGTTGCTGTTTTTTGGAACACATATATATATGGTTTGGATTTTTTTGGATAATCTCATCTACCACATCGATTTGCCTAAATTCATTGGTTAATTCTTGCATTTTAGATGTAGCATTGTATGTCGTAGGGTTGTGTGACCATATATATGTGGTCCTTTAGTGATATCGGTGATCATTAGTATTGGAATCAGTTTGATCATCTTTGAATGTATTATATTTAGGGTGTTGGCTGGTGATTATTAGCCTGCTGTAGTACTACATCAGTGTTACAGTTTCTGGTTGGCTTGATGACCAGCAGATATGACCCAAATGTTGCTGCAATGGTGTTTAGTAATTTTGTAGCCTGTTCTTCCCAGTTTAAATAAAAAACCCCAGATTTAAATATTTCTTTGTTTTAACTAATGGCAATGAAATGGAAAGCTGTTTTATGTAGCCTATGTTAGGGCTGAATGTTAGGTTTGTAAGAGGCTCTTATAGTAAATGCATGTTGTATTCTAAGATTAAGAGTGAGGGCAGAAGTATCAGAAATTCCATCAATACAAAAAAATGTTCAGAGGAGGTTTTGTGGTATATAAACAGCAGTTTCACCATGACCTTTGCTTCTGCGATATGCTACAATCTTCAACAGTAAGAAATGATTCTGGTAAAAACAGGCTAGAGCCAAGGTCAGGTCATTATGAGCATGTCAAGGAGAAAATCAGTTTAATTTGATTTAATTACCCTCTTAAATTATTTAATTGTTACATATAGATACTGTAGATGGTTCCTTCTTTGGCATTTTCAAATCTACAGCGGCGGTGTGATTAATTTCATTACTTGTAGGTTTTGCAGTGCAAAGGCACAAGGAATCTGTGGACTCAGCTGTTTTATGAGTATCAGTCTAGTTAAGGGTTAAGTGGGCTGTGCAGGGGTGTAAAGGGTCACAGGAAAATGTTATGGTATTTTTTTGTTCTGAGGGTCTTGCACCACATCTTTAAAAGGAAACATGATGCTACTAATTTTCTGCCTTTGGTGCGTTGTTATTAGGAGTTTACGGTATGGTGAGATAATATGGCAAAATATGGCAATATGGCAAAATACAAAGCTGCATAAACACACTGACACCAGGTTCTGTAGATCAATGCTGTGTGCATAGAGCCAAAATGGACTTTGGCAGATAGTAAACTGTAGGAGGTCCAGGGTTAAACTCAATAAACAGGAGATACACCTTTTGCAAAGGAGAGAGGGCTGTTGGTCTGAACTACAACAGCATGCAGCTACAGCCACAGACTGTGTTGGCAGTAACACCGGATAAAAACATCTGCTAAATGACAATAATGTAAAGTAGTGACACTGATGTGAGTGTGGATTTAAAGTGGCTGGAGTTAATATGGACTAATGAAGTGCCTCGTGTGTCCCTGAATTCTAATACACATTAATGGTCCGGGTTTTGATTGGGATTTGACTTTAGGTTCATGGTGGAGGTTAGGGGTGTGGTTATTGGATGAACATGTAACTACATAACCTGTATTTGTACTGTGCATTTGTTACTGTGTAGTTAAATAAATTTTATACAAACACAGTATGTATAGTATGCATATTGCCCTGACAAAGGTACATAAACATCATTAAATGTGACCAAATGTGATTATAGTGTTTACAAGTGATTATATTGTTTATAAGTGTTTACGGGGCAGTAGCATGGTCTAGTGGTTACCAGCTGGGCTGGTAACTGAAAGGTTACAATTGCCTCAGTAAATATCCAGCTGTAGAAACAGATAAAACTGTAACCTATGCAAGTCGCTCTGGATGCTTTGGCGTCTGCTAAATGACAATAATGTAACATAATAATGACACTAATAAAGTTTCACATTCAAATCCGGACCATCTAATGCTCTCGCTCAGGTGAAAGATCAGTGTCGGAAGGGTATCCCCGCATCACTCAGGGCAAGGTGCTGGCCACTGCTCTGCTGTGCCACAGAGAGAATGAAGCAAAACAAGACACTGTACCAGGTGAGAGACCATTTTCTGCTAACAGTGTTACTCATTGCACAAGATGTTTCCTTTACCCACACAAATCACTTAATTATTGACGTGATTTGAAACATTTTAACACCCTCTGTGTGAGAACAATCAGTAATTTAAAGCAGACAACCATAAACCTGCTGGTGTTAATTCTGCATTTTAAGGGCCTACATGTATGGTTTGAAAACATTTTGTAACTGTATTTCCACTGTATTTCAAACTAAGTGTGACTCATTTTGGAAAACAGTTAAACAGACAGGAAAGCAAAGCAAACTGCTCACAGGATTTCCATTTTGGTTGTTTGTACACCACTTTGGTCAGGAAGCAACAAAACAATCAGTGTTAAATCGCAATATTGACAGCATTAATCCAGAACAAATCTGAACATACCAGAATTACGAAAAAATTATTCGAAAACAGTTCCATACTTTTAACCAGAACATTTATTACATGCGCAATACCTGCTCACTATCTGGTTACTAACTACTCAAAATCACAAAAAAATTAATCACACTTACTGGGTAGCAATGTAATCTCAGAGTATTTCAAACAGCAGTGTGATTTCCTCCACACGTTGCTGGTTTGGTCCTCAGACGAAGCACTGCTGTTGGGCTCTTGTACATTTGCATGAACGGTATCATGCAAACATCCAGCAGTATAAACGGATAATATGCCTGCTCTAGATATAAGCACTTGCCAAGCAAAATAAAAAAGAGATATGCAAAGTATATGAGCTCAGAAATGATAAAAAATGGGACCTTAAAGTATTGTGTGGTCCCTGTGGGACATCTGCCTTTTTGGGATCAGTACTGGCCAATGCTGCAGGCTCTGCTATGTTGCTAATGTTCTCGCCTCCCTGGCCTCTCTCTCAGAGTCTGGACTCTGCCCCTGGGCTGCAGAGCTGGGTTGATGTGATTGAGAGAGACATTGACAGGCAGTTCCCTTTCCACGAGATGTTCCTCTCCAGGGATGGCCACGGGTACGGAACTCTTCTTCCCAAACCCTTGTGTGTGACATCACAAACACACGGAAGTGATGTCACAGATTTGTCAGCAAGTAGACTCTTTCCTCCATTCCTCTGGCCTTGTTGACCACAGCAGTATTTTTTGGCTATGTATGACCACATTGGGCAGCAGAGCAAAAAACATTAGGACTGGAATGGCTTCTTCTAATCTCTCAGATTAGGAATATCTTTTTTGACTGTTTCCTAATTGTTTCGTGGTCTAGCAGTGCAAGCCCAAGGTGTTTAAACCGCTGCTAGTAGCCCAACAAGTCAGAGTATTGTGGTGGTTAGCCATTTTATTGTTGTTCCATAAATGGAAGAATGTTTTCTTTATAGTTAGCTGTGTCGCAATTCTTTGGAGCAATTCTTCTGTTTTGACCAGGCCTAATGGATGGATGCTCTTTACAACCAAATAATTATTTATCAGCACGAAGTCATCACCCCTCAGACATTGTCTGTTTTGGTTGGACAGGCAACGCGGGCTCTTTCGGGTCCTGAAGGCGTACACGCAGTTCAGGCCGGACGAGGGCTACTGTCAGGGCCAAGGCCCGGTAGCCGCGGTGCTTCTGATGAACATGCCCGCTGAGGTACTGCTCCGCACTGCGTGGGCGTGTCGGCTCGTCACACATCTGACGCCTGCTGCAACGAAAGTTGAGAGAACGCCACCTGCTGCAATGTGCTCATCTCTCTCCCCATCTCTCTCTCTCCCCCAGGAGGCATTCTGGTGTCTGGTGCAGATCAGTGAGCAATACCTCCCTGGATACTACAGCCCCCTGTTGGTAAGGTCACCTTACTACATGCGCTCACACAATTGCTGCCGATGGTCATCGCAGCTATTCGATTTTTATGGTGTGAACTGAACTCGCCCCCCCCCTCCAAACACAGGAAGGCGTGCTGTTTGATGCGGGCGTGCTCAGTGGGGTCCTGCGCAGGGCGTGTCCCGCCGCCCACAAACACCTGCAGAAACATGGGGTTGAGCCGCTCATGTTCGCCACTGATTGGCTGATGTGTCTCTATACCCGACACCTGCCCTTCAACACCCTGCTCCGGGTGTGGGACCTGTTCTTCTGCTACGGTCAGTCCATTCTTTCATCCCTCCATCTCTCTGTCTGTCCCTCAGCTTTATTCCATTCTAGGACCTCTCCTCCTGCCAATTCACTTTCATGTTCATCTCTCCACTTTCATGTTCATCTCTCCACACTCCTAAATTCCCTGCCCAGCCCTGGGTCAGACTCCTAGCCCTGTTTGTGTAACCCTGTAACTGCAACCAGCTCAGAGTAGTGCTTTAGGATCAAGCCTCGGAAACACAGCAATAACAGATAATGCCTACTGATAATATGCTCCTCCCCAGTATCTGTAAAATAAGAAACATAAATGAGATTATAGGTGCTGTGATGATGACGTGGTAACGAGCAAGGTGGTTTTATTGCCACTGCTGTTGCGCTTTTTCCCGAGGAGTTTAACCCAATGTGCCTCAGTAAATATCCAGCTGAATATATCGATGAAGTTACGTAAGTCACTCTGGGTAAGTGCGTCTGCCAGGTACGAACAGCACAGTGTGACGTGAGCCCCCTCTCTCTGGGCCAGGTGTGCGGGTGCTGTTCCAGGTGGCGGTGGTTCTGGTGCGCAGGACTCTGGGAAGGCCGGAGCAGAGGGAGGAGTGTGAGGGGCAGATGGAGACCCTGGAGAAGCTGAGGGGGGTGAAGGCCCGGATTCTGCAGGAGGACGACGCCTTCATTGAGGAAGTGAGAGGCTGGGCCCCACCCGCACGCTCGGCGGCTTTGCTTCTTACGAAGAGCATCTGCACATTTCACATCCCCATTACCTCTACCTCCTAATGTTTAACTGCTTTTGTGCTTTGGCAGCAGGCTTTCACTGCTGGGACGACTGTTGTACGCTGTGTCTTTGTGAGCAGAAGTTCCACAACTTTTTTCTTTTTTGCGATACTGATGAAAACCTTAATTCCTCCTCACAAGCTGGTGTGCTGCATGGCTTTGTCTTCTGTGTGGGGTAATGGAGGGCTGGTAACCTCTCTCTCTCTCTCTTTGTTTTCTGTTCCTCTAGGTGTGTTCAGTTCCGCTCTCGGGAAAGGACCTAGAGCGAGAGACAGAGAAAGAACTGCAGAGGTGGCGGAAAGAGCGGCCGGCCTCGACCTTCGACCCTCGACATCGCTGCCATGGATACAGGGCAGCCTGGAGGAAGGAGCGGGAGAGAGAGGAGGCGCAGCAGAAAGTGGAGAGGGAGAAGGGGAACCTGTCCGTCCCTCTGCTACGGTCACCCTCCTCCCTCTCCCCCTCGCTCCTCCGAAAGAAGTTGAGGCGAGAAAGCAGAACGGAAATGGGAGAGAAGGAGGGAGGAGGAGGAAGAGGAGGAGAGAGAGAGCGAGAGAAAGGTGCAGGAGGGGTAAGGTCCAGGGAGAGGTGCAGAGAGGCAGAGAAGGGGCGAGAGAGGGTAGCAGCAGAGGTGGAGGCGGAAAAGTCTGACAGAGGGAGCCGCAAGGAGGGATGTGAGGGAGACGACAGAAAACAGCAGGCACAGACTTTAACAGGCCACGCGGAACCTCTACAAGGACAAAGAGGACCCTCAGAGCACAACAACACAGCAGCCACAGGGCATTCACACGGTGAAACACTCAACAGCCATGGAAAGACGAGCACAGAGCCGACGCAGGGCAGACCAGGCAGATCTGCAGAAAAAGACAGTACTCCAGATGAACTGACACAAAGCAACGCGGTAAAACACAGCACGGAAAAACATGACGTTTCCACGGAGACAGGCTCAGGCTGCCCCAGTGAGATGACAGATTTTGGCAGCGCGAGCCAACCACACAGAGACTCTACACAGAGACACGGTGAACCACCAGAACCCACATGTGAAAACTGCCACAGTCAGTTCAGTGCAGAGCGCAGCCAGTCTGAATCTCATCATATATCAGAGGAAGCCGATGACGTTACGGTAGCGCAGAGCAGTATGCCTCAGGACCATCACAGGCATGCTCAAATGATCACAGAGGAGGTAACATTAATGAATGCAATTCAGACTGAAGGCAGAGAAATCAATGATCAACCTGCCATGAAACAGATGCCCAAAGAATGCAGTGAAATGCAGACAGAGTGCACCCAACATACCACACACGAACAGGGTCCAACAGTGGATCCAGACCCATGTTCCCAAGGTCAGAGTACAACACATGAGAACCAGGGAGGAAAGGAGACAGAGGGTCATGTCCACATTCTGGAGGACATCCCTGAGGGGGACACCTCTGAAGAGGACATCTGTGGGGGGGTCACTAATGAGGAGGCTACAGAAACACCAGCTGGAATCAAAGAGGTGTCACCGGAACCGACTGAAGTGACATTCACACATGCCAAGGAGGACAAGACCACTGAGACCACATCGAATCAGCATCAAGATTTTGAAGAGTTGCAGGAATCCAAACAAGCCGGGCCTTCTAGCTTGGGTGGGATGGAGTCCTCAAACCAAATACCCCTGAATCAGGGGGAGACTACAGAAGATGCCCCCCAAATTGAGCCAAATTCCAGTGAATGTTCTGTGAGTGAAATGTTGGGGCATTCAGCAAGTAACAGTGGAATAGCAGAGCAATCCACAGACTCCAGTTGCCAGCAGGATGGAACACTGGAGCAGCACGCGGAACATTCCGGTGACCTCACAAAGACTGGAGTTCCACAGACCGCGCTCCCAGCCAATCACAGCCCACCAGGAGAAGCTACAGACTGCCATACAACTCAGGGTGGGTTGTCAGGTGAAATCCAGGGTGAAAGGTCACAGGAGGCCCAAGAACCTGCATCACATGAAGAGGTATTGGAAACACCGCATCCACCTGGCCCCTCACTTTCAACTGAGAGTCACACAGTGGAGCAAGCTCCTGAGAGTGAAGAGACACACCAGGAGGAAGCATCCTCCTGCCTCCTGCCACAAGAAGGAGCTTCAGATGAAGGCCAAGATAAGGGTGCGCAGGCAGCGAATGCACCTGCCGAAACAGTGCAGATACAAGAAGCAGTCGAATCAGAACTCACAGGCATATCTGTAGATCACAACAGAGAGGAAACTCCAGAGCAGACATCCACAGAGAGTCCCTCAGATCATGGTCAGTCACAAGCAAGTCCGGTCTGTCCGCCTCATGCAGACAGTGAAAGCACAGACGCTCACCTGAGTCCCTGTCCTGAGTCAGAAACCAAGGTCTCAGAGCCACCTCCCCCAGAACAGGACAGCCCGTCAGAGGGGGTACCCCCAGCCAGTGCAACCGATCAGGGTGGACAAGGAGAATCTCATCCCTCTATCCAAATACAGCAAAGTGCAGTAGCAACATCAGCATCCACTGAGGCCACCTCCACTTCAGAGGCTAGCCCAGTTCAGTCACCCGACAGTCCGGAGACGACCCATTCCAACGAGGGCGAAAACCTGAAGGGAGACACCAAAATGAAGCCAGATGCCTCAGAAGCATCACAGCGCAGCTTCCCTACTCAGACCACGGAGACGACGGACGAGGGGGGTGACAAAGAGGGACAAAACGATAGAACAGAATCGCAGGAGGGAGAGAGTAAGGAGACCACGAGCCAGCCTGTTTCTGTCTCACAGGACACCTCCCATGGAGAGCCTGCGTCACAAGGGGGCAACCTTGTCTCACGGGACAAGGGTGAACCGGGCCAGACGCCCATCCCCGCGGATACGCACCACGACGCAGTGTCAGGAGGGCCAGCAGAGAAGGCCAACAGGGAGCCTCCCACGAAATCCACCCCTCAGGAAACGCAGCCAAGCACCAGAGGGGAGTTCAAGATACGCAAGACCTCTAGCAGCAGGACGTCCCACCCGAGGAGGCTCTCTGAGGACACATTCAAGGAGCCCAATTACACGAGCCCCCACGATGCCCCCTGTGACACCCTGACACAGCCCGCCGGGGTCCCCCAGGACGCCGGCACGCCCCACGGGCTCCCCGACTGCCCCGGGGAACAGACGGACTCCCCGCGGCGCTTCGCCCTCTTCCGCATCCTGAGAGGAGACCGCGGAAAGCACAGGGAGGGCAGCGGGAAGAGCAAGAAGAACGCCCCCAAAATGACCGTGCCCACCATCCTGATACAGGACTTCAGCGAGGAGCCGGTGGTGGAGCAGGAGGTGGAGGAGAAACTGAGCTCCAAGGAGAGGAGGAGGAGGAGGAGGGAGCAGGAGAGGAGGGAGAAGGAGGAGGAGAAGGCACGCAAAAAGAGGGAGAAGGAACTGGAAAAAGAGAAGGGCAAAGAAAGGAGGAAACCGCAGACGAGGGGGAAGAGTTTTCAGGTGCACAGCAGCAGCAGGAATAATGCTCCTCCGTCTGCAAACAGCTCTAACACACCAGGTTCCAAGAGAAACTCAGCTCCTTATTTTGACACATACTTTTGAAGGAATGAGAGACAGAGGGAAGAAAAGGGAAAGACTTTTATCATGTAAAAACAGATGTACTGTATCACAAAAATACACCAGAGAAGGAACAGTCTCCATTACATAATGGAAAAAGAACCTCAGGTAACGGAAACATGAGATTCAGCCCCTAAAGTCTGCACACAATGTAGATGAGACTATGGGAATCCTGAAAATAATAGTTTAATCTGAGTTTGTACAATAATCATAACCATACTGATAATACAAAAATAGCAATTTTCCAACTTATTTTTTTCCCATTATTGCTAGATCTTCACTGATGCTATCGGAGCTATAGTTGCTATAGCTCTGGGTACAATAAAGCACAAGTCATTTTTTTCCTGTGTGTTTGTTCGATGACTGTGTCCAGATGTGTCAGTCCCTGAATGTCAGAAGGGCAGAGTACATCGCTGCAGTCAAACAGTGGGCACAGTGCTGTATGAAACCTCTCTCTGAAGTTCCCTCTCACAGCACAGTATAGAAGGTACTGAGGAAACCAGTCACCATCAGCTGCTGCTTATGGCTGGTGTTCCTCTCTTTCCCCTGTCCATCTCTCCTTCCACTCTTACAGCCTTCTGCTCTCCCTCTTTCTCTCTCCCTCCTTCTTCTGCTCGGACACTGAAGTTGTGACATCAGGGTGAAGCAGAGCTCTCGTCATCACTGTCACTGGCCAGGACTTCCTGGCTCCGTACCGTCTGAGTGGTCATCTGGGAGGAAGTGGGCAGCACTGATCCGAAGAAGAGGGATCGAAACTGAGGGGAGACAGAAAAGGGGGGATGGGAAAGAGTTTTTTCCCCCACAAATTCAGGCAGCCATTTCTTTTTTGAAAAAAAAAACAGGAAGGGCAGGCTGCTTTACCGTTACTGTATTGACAGTGGGGATTATTTCTATTGGGCTGCAAATAGAATAAGAGCTGAAATCACCTTTTTATTGGGTGGTCTTCCTTCCTCTTCTGGCTCCTCTTCTTCTTCTTCGTCTTCCGCTTCCTCCTCCTCCTCCTCCCCCTCGCTCGCTACCCTATCCATGTGTAGGCTCACGCCAGCTTCACTGGGCTGGGCCGGTGGCCGCCAATCAGAGCCCCCAGCAAGCTCACTGGTCTCCATGGCGATGAGGTAGGAGTCGATGTCATCATTCATGAAGTCATCTGGAGGAGGAGCAGCAGGGAGGCTAGACAGAGAGAAAGAGAGAGAGAGAGAGAGAGAGAGAGAGAGAGAAATGGATGTAGACTGGGAGCCTGTGTGCCTGGTGCCTGGGTGTCAGACATGAAACAGCTACTCTGTCTAGATTTGTATGAGTAGTGGAGCAACATTTGCTCCTCTGTGCTGCTATACAAATGTAAGGACCCGCTGCTGGGTACATTGGGTGCTTCAGCTTCCCAACGCTGTCTCATTTATGTTCCTGTAGTTATACCCATTTCCTGTGCTGTGTAGAGGTTTCATACCGTTTAGTGCTGTTGTTGTTGTGGTTGCGGGGGTGCAAATCTTCTGACAGCGTGGCCAACACAAAGTTCACCTCCAGGACACTGTCTGACACACTCAGTACCACCGGGCTGACCACACCCATTAACGGAGACAAAAACTGATTAACAACGGTTTCAAGCAAAGCTGACATCAATCATAAAAAACACACAATCGCACTAACTGAACTGCGAGGTGGACCGGAGAACAGATTCGGCTGAAGAAGTATGCAGGAACTATGCAGTCCAAAGTTCATATAGTGGATTTTTGAGTTATTTTTGAGTGTGATGCTCAGTATTTCTGTTCAGTGTTTTGTAGCAAAACCCTTGCAAAAATTCATAATGAAAAATACATTTTGATTGACTGACTGACTTAGCATTGGGACTGTATTGTGATTTAGCAGCATCGCGCAGCAGACCCATGAGTGGGAATCACCTGATTCTGAGTAGCACATTTGCATGTTGGGAACAGAAGTTCATATGCAAACTGTGTCTACATATCTGAAGAGGCAGCAAACGGATAGCACGGCTACAGGCTAGAATTTGGATGACAGAGGCCAGTGGAAGTGAAGCGGGCAGGAGAGTGTTGCAGAGAAGGATGCTGTGGGTTGACAGACCTGCCTGGTTCATCGAAGTACACAGAAACAGGAAGCCCGGAGGACTCTGCAAACATCAGCAACCCCTGAGAGAGAGAGAGAGAGAGAGAAGGAGAGAGGGAGGAAGAGAAACAGCATGAAGGAGAGCGGAGAGAGTTTAACTATTGTTACCTGTGTGCTGCAGAGAGAGAGAAAAGAAAATGAGCTCTGGGTTAACAGGTGATTGGGGAGGGTTATACACCCAAAAGTGAGGTAAATGTAGAGAGCACTACACATTGTGGAGTGATACATTGTATCATTTCTGTTTAGCATTTACGTATTCAGTTTTGAATGTTATGCGAACACAAGAAAGGAAGAGACAGTGCCGGGTTAGCATGACATTTTCCCTGTAATCTCTGGCCAGTGGATTCTGTGCACTGAAAGTAAGCGTAACAGCAGAGGATGGGTTGTAATCTGGTGAACCTGATAAAATCATCCCCCTCCCAGGCCCCGCCCCCGTTCCTCCCTCCATCCCTCGAGTCTCACCCTCAGCTCCTTCAGACAGAAGGTGATGCGCGTGTGCGTGCCGACGGCGAAGTGGTCGAACTCCTCAGCGCTGAGACACAGCTCCGTCAGCATGGCCTTGGACTGCTCTGTGGGAAAGTGACAAAAAAACGTGTAACTACATTACATTACATTACGCTCATTTAGCAGACGCTCTTATACAGAGCGACTTCCAGCACAACAGAACAGGAGTGTATCCACTCAAGGTGAATGAGCAACAGTGTCAGACCAAGCTAACAGCACTCCCAGACCAGTGAGTGTGAGCATAACACTATTCAAGCCATATCACAAGTTAATGTGCGCAACCTGTCTTAGACATGGGAGCCCAACTACACTATCATACATCCCAGCACGCAAAACACATCGCAATACTATACATAAAATAACCAACAAGTACATGACAGGACACCAGTCCCCAACCCTTCACAGCCACAGCCACAAAGTCTAAAACGGCACACAATTTACAAGATATACTCTTTATCATTGTACTGCATACATTATCAATTTGTTAGGCCAATATGTGATATAATATAATAATGTGATCAATTTCCTGGCATGCCATTGCTGCTGAGAAATCATTCCAGCTTCACTGACAATGCTAGCAACAGCCACAGTAGGTATTATTATGGCAAGGATGGCGCAAGCAGTCATAACTCCGTACCGACCTGCCTCCTCCTCCACATGGTTCCTGAACCACACCCGTTCATCACTGACCGACAAGCTCACTTCTTCCAGAGAGGGGGGGAAGTGCAGGACCGTGTCCACCAGCAGCCTGGCAGGGGAGGGGCCGGGGGGGGGGGGGGGGGGGGGGGGTGATTTGTGAGTGCTGTGTAGTACAACTCTGGAGACACCATTCTGCTGCTAGTTGCATATGTGCCACACATGCCCCTCAACAGATTTCTTGCAGGCACTCAGATAATTACCAGGAAAAAAGTGAATACATTTTATATAACAGCTGGATGGAAGATTGGGAATTAATTCAACACCTGCAAATCCAAGTCTGAGTGCTTTAAGCGAACAACACAGTGAACAACACATACTTCGTCCCAAACTCTTCTTCACTTCTTTATATGCATACATTCATTTATACTTTTACAGTTAGGCTGTAAAAAAACATCTGGCCGGTCTGTTCCTAATCTGGCCCCCACTGAAAGAGTCTGAAAGTGAGACAGAGAGAGAGGGATGGAGAGGATACAGACTTGGGCTGGGCTCTGAGCACGTTGGCACAGCTCTCCTTGTCAAACACAGCTTGCAGACTCTCGCTGTCCTGGAACGACAGGTTGTGTGTCTTCAGCAGCCCTGTGAGAGACAATGCAAGTAACCACACCTCATTACTCAACTGCACTCATTAGACAGGATTACCAAAGGTACTCTATATTATGAAGAGATATCTGGCTGCTGCGTTGCTTCCATCCTCTGTAATTCCTTGTCTAGGGAGTTCTGGCTGGTAATAGAAAGGTCTGGAACTGCCCGTTGCTACGCAAGCTATGGATATTTTCTTACAGACCATGGCCCTTCAAGTATATTCACAGAAAAAGAGCAAATCATAACAATGATAGTTTTGACAACTGCAGAGACACAGTTATCAATGTGTAACGCATGAGGCTGAATATCTACACCCTACATGGAATACTCGTGGTGTTACACCCAGTATGGTATCTTACAGCACTCAGGTCTACAGTCCAGTGCTGTAAGGACTGCCTTGGCCACATGTTTGCCTCCGAAAGAGGAAGCAGAAGATGGTAACAGTGTTATTACCATGCTTGCAGTGCAGAGAGAAGGTCAGTCGGCTCTTTTCGCTGTTCAGCTCAATACGACACCTCTCCACCGTCTTCTCCAGTGAGGAGAGAGATCTGAACACTGCCTGCACACACTGAGACACAGGCAGAGAGAGAGAGAGAGACAGTCAGAGAGATAGTCAGACAGAGAGAGCGAGACAGACAGAGAGAGAGAGACAGACAGAGAGAGAGAGACAGTCAGAGAGAGAGACAGACAGAGAGAGAGATCTATTCATTACAACAAACTTTATCTGATAGTACAAGTTATGCCAAAAAAAAACCACTGATAAAATACTGAACTGCATGAAATTATGAAAATATTGAGGTCAATAATTGTGTGCAGGGGAGATGTTTACACAATGGGAGATGAAAGGAATTACATGGTCCTCACCTTGATGGCCATCTTGCAGCGGAAGACCGAACTCTTCGGGGAGGAATACTTCTGGAAGAAGAGCGGGGAGAAGAGGAAGCAGGCGTACGCAGAGCGAGAGGAATTCACTGTGCGCAGAGCCAGCTGGAAAAAGAGAAATGGGCTGTTTAATTCAGTCATAATAACAGCTTAATTAACTACTTAAATATCACACAACTATTATTGCCTAATGTAGCTCTAAATAGCAACAACAGAGACATCTACGCCTGACAATATTGCAAATGTCTGCAAGAGTACTGACTAGTGTCTGCAAGAGTAGCAATGAGCCAGAGAGCCTGCTGCACTGAAAAACAAGAGCGAGAGAGAGAGAGAGAGAGAGAGAGAGAGAGAGAGAGGAGAGAGAGAGAGAGAGAGAGAGAGAGAGAGAGAGAGAGGGAGAGGGAGAGGGAGAGGGAGAGGGAGAGAGGGAGGGAGAGAGAGAGAGAGAGAGAGAGAGGGAGTGAGAGAGAGAGGGAGAGGGAGAGAGGGAGGGAGAGAGAGGGAGAGAGAGAGAGAGAGAGAGAGAGAGAGAGAGAGAGAGAGAGAGAGAGAGAGAGCAAGGCAGGGAGAAAAAGAGAGGGACTCTGAGGTACTGAGATACAGAAAGGGCTGGTCAGAATGCTTTGGCCAGAGGACAGAGGAGCCGATGCAAAGGGGGGATGCAGAGTATGACGAGCAGTGGCCTCACCCCCTCATCCTGTGGCTCGAGGTACAGCTCCTCCCCGATCCGGGACAGCGAGTGGATGGCCTTCGCCAGCACTGAAGGAGAGACACACACACACACACACACACACACACACACACACACACACACACACACACACACACACACACATACACACACACAGGTTATAATCATCGTAACTGCCCATGGCCGCATCAATCAATGTCACCATGAAGGAAGAACCGGGTACATGGGAACATGGGTATCTCAATGCAGTACTGACTGATGGTCACAATTCCACGTTGGCAAAGACAGGGCTACTGTTTTTTAAAAGTAAGTGGGTGCCATTAGTGTAAATTCACACTAGAGTCCCGGTGGGATGCACCTGGGGGCAGCTCAGCCTGTAAGCTGTCTCTGCAATACTAAAGCACAGCATTCATACAGGTGTGACACAAACTAATGATCTAAATATATAATGATGCACCATCAATGACCTTTGCCACTGCTGCATCTAATATAAGGAGGAGAATTAATGATTTACCTTTGACGTTGCCTCCCATCACCATGCAATCCATTGCTTTTGTGTGTGTGTGTGTGTGTAGGTGACTCAGGCGGAACCTGTAAAACACCTGTACAAAAAAAGAAGGAATATTAACGCTATACACACGCGCGCGCGCGCGCCTGAAAGTGTCAATGACAGAGATCGGGAAGCAAACAGTGGATCGGGTCTTCAATCGTTTAGTTATATAGTGTAACTACACAAGCAAGTTGTGGTTTAAATTTGTGCGATTTAGCTAGTCACTGTCAGAAGATAGAAGATCGGAACAGAGGTCTCACTTGGGATCAATTAATTCGAAACACAAAATTAACGATAAAAAACCTTTTAGCTATAAAGCAACCTATGAAATCATGTGACCGTATGTGGCAGTAACACCCATACACTAACCAGTTAGTTGTGAGATGTCACGATTGCGGTCTGTCAGGTTATCGATGGCTACCAATGCGCCAGTCTTTGTACGCATTAGCTAGCCTGACAGCTTGCTTCCTAAAGAACAGCAGACAAGCTAAATCGCCCAGAATTACATTTCATTCCCTACACACAGTCTTTGTAGTGCCTGACAGCTGGCTAGCTAGCTTTCCCGCTAACTAGCTCTTCAAAAGGGCAAATACTTGAGACACTAAGCAATAACAGAGGCTAGTTAGCTAGTTCCAGTGACATCTATTTAGGATACGTTACCACCCAATTTCATGCAAAAACTCAATGTTAATTTCAGAGCATGGTCTAACCGCGATCGAAAAGCTGCTAACATGTCAATGTTTGCTGTAAGTTAGTTAAAAACACATTTCTCCATATTTACCTCGCAGCCGCCGTAGCGCGCTTTCGTTCTTTCCCTGGTCATTGGGTAAAATTTCAAGGCATTCTATTGTCTTTCCGACATAACGCACTTTCATTGGACACGATCAACAGTCGGCCATGCTAATTGGCCAAAGCTTAGCCCGCCCATCTGGTTAACACACTCAAAGATGGTGTATTGTCGGCACTGTTTAAGACCGATTACTCCAAACAGGGAGCGAACTCTGTTCAATTGGTCCCTCCCCTTTCTTCACCTTTATTTCCTGCTGTTAAGACTTGTAAACCAACATGCAGATGCGTAACCGCAATTTGCTGGTTTGGAGTGTGCATAATAAAAACGACTATTGACGCAACACCGTGTATTCGTAACCGTTTTGAAACGAGACTGAAAGATTAACTTTAAGTATAACTTTCAAAATGTTCTTCAAGTGGCCCGTCCCAGCAATGGTCTAGACTCTAGTCTAGAGGTTGCACTCACACCCTTCAGATTAAAATTTCTACCTGAAAAACATTTTTTGTTGGCACAGTTTTGTATTTGTAGCTGTGTATACAGACAGATGGTGTATTCCACTAACTCCAAGAGACTCTGCCTCTCTTGTTTGCTGGTCAGTGACTTAGTTCGTGCACATTGTATTAATACGTGCATCACCCATGCTCTCTTTCTGTCTGTCTCTCTGTACCTATATATCTATCTCTCTGTTTTTTTTAATTAGTTTATTGACCTTTCAGCATTATTACAGGTTCATAAAGACAATTGTCATTAAAAACACTGAATTATTTTGCTGTTACAATAAAACATCTATACTAAGTAGACTAAAAATTTAAAGCATTGCAATTATCCAAACTGAAATCTAATATCTCTGCATCTCTCTCTGTCTTACAGACCCACCTACCACAGAGCAACTGATTAGATGTTATATTTGTCCTGCTGTCAAAGTGAGAACAGGGAAGGGTGTGTTCTAGAAAGAAAGATGCGCACTGAATAGACACATCCGTGTGACGGCAGGAAGGAAATCGTAAGCTGGTCTTTCCTGACAGTCAGGTTCTCTCTGTTAAAATCTGAAGAATGCACCTCCCTCCCACTCCTCTGTTATGATGGCACAGAAAAGCTGGTGAGATTTTAATAACAAGCTGTTCTACCTCAGACCGCATCGTGACTCTTTTTTCTGTTGTTGTGCGAATGTGTCTGCTGTTAGAGAAGAGGGTAGTGTAGTTTTGACTGTGATCTGGACTATATAGTATTTTGACACTATGCCACACACTACAGAGGGGGGCTGTGTGACTTTTTTTCTAGTACTACATGGAGGGAGGGGGGAGCTGTGAAAATGAAAGAGAGAGAGAGAGAGAGAGAGAGAGAGAGAGAGAGAGAGAGAGAGAAGCAGCTCCGTTTATGTAGACATTAGAAACAAAAAGGAAAAAAAAACAGTTTCGCCAGCCAACATTATGAGGACCAAAAGAGTGAAAGAAGAACATGGAAAAGGGCTGAAGAGAGAAAAAGTGTAGCTATAATAGCACAAACCACTGCTCTGTGCAGCAACAAAGCGCTGGACCGGCAGAGGGATACAGATACAGAGAAAGGTGAGGTAATCAATCATCTGTTCTGTCCGCTCCAACCTCTTCTCTGAATGTCTCATCAAAGCTCCAGCGCGGACACACAGTCCCTGCTGCTGTCTATGCTGCAGAGGATGAAGATAAACCAAGCCACCGGAGCTTCTCAGGGAGGACAGCTGCGAGCTCAGCCACACGCAGCAGCGGGGCAGAGCAGCGGCAGCGGGCGCCACCCTGAAAGCGGCAGGCCCAACCTGGATTTCACAGGGGAGTTGGGTTCGGCTTCCTCTCATGACATTTCCAAGGTGGAGGATCATACAAAGCAGGGTGAGGATCACCTTAAGTCAACCTGGGATTCTCATGAGGATTTTGGAAGCCCTTCACAGACTGATTGTGATTTACAGGGTTCTGTCGCCAAAGGGGAGGGTCAGGGGTTCCCTGTTGTCATTCCCCAGTGGGTGAGGCGACAGACTCCCCACCCTCCTGCGAGTCTCGACACACTAATCAAACATTCCAAACGAGGCGCCGAAAAGAGAACACCTGTGATACCTGAGGCAGGTCCCAGACTGGACAGAGCCGAGGCAACACGAGATTCTACCCTGCTGGCTCACCGCTCACAGCCTGGGAACACTTTCCAACAGGAGGCCTCAGATCAGAATTCTGCTCCCAAATGGGGCAGGGATCAAGAAAGTGAATATCGGTTGGACGATACAGCCAAGCGCAGGAGGACTTTGGAGGCCTCTGTGGTGCAGAGGCATCCAGTGCAGACACCTCCTCAGCCAAGGGGTGCAGGAACCTCTGGTGCCTTGGACAAACAAGGGATTGGTAACGGGACTGGTCATATTTCAACACAGGAGTGTCAACAGGTACCTCTCCATCCATTTGCTAATATTGCACAACAAGACTATACCGGTGCCCTTAGCTCCACCAGGACTCCAGAAAGAAGCAGCCCCAGCTCCCCCAGAATTCCCTTGTTGAGGCTGGGCTCTCCACACAAGGCCACAGTAGAATTCTCCACCCATTTAAATTCAGCCATTGTACAGAACAATGATTGTACAGCGTCACCTGAGTTTCAGCCCCGGGACAATCCCTCTCACAATTCACCGGCCTCCAGCCCTGGACCCTGGACTGCAGCTGCTATCTGTGAGGAGAATTCAAAACTTTCAGCTCAGAATCTGAACCCTGATGTTACCACCCAGCTTCAACTCCTGAATTCGAACTTTACAGCTTCAACTGGGATTACAGAGTGGCAGGGCAGGGGGAAACTGCATGAGGGGGACAAGTCTCTGGCAAACAATATTGGGGTTCTGGAAGGGGAGTGTATCATGGAACACCTCACACCCAGCCAGAGTGCGGCAGGAAACACACCTTCACACCCTGCAAAGAGGAAGAGACGATGGACAGAGGGCAAACCGACCCGATGGGCTAGGAGTATCAAGGAGAGATGGAGAGACAGACGAGCCAGCCAGCGGAAAAGTGGGAAGGAAGAGGATTCAGCGAGGGAGAATGGAGGAAAGGGACATGGGGAAAAAGGAAAAACACCAGTGAGTGTGATTCTGTTGTGGTTTCTCTGTTTTTTTTGCCTCCTCCTCTTTCTGATATTTTGTTTTTTCATCATGTTTCCATATCTCAAATGTCACTGTGATTTGCAACAAAATACCAACAATTTTTCAACTTATTTATAGTGGTGGCTGTCAGAACTACAGTATATAGGTCCAGCACACACATGGATGTAACATACACTGTATGGCCAAAAGTATGTGGACACCTGACCATCACACCTATATGAGCTTATTGGACATCCCATTCCAAAACCATGGGCATTAATGTGGAGTTGCCCCCCCTTTGCAGCTATAACAGCCTCCACTTCTGGGAAGGCTTTCCACAAGATTTTGGTGTGTGTCTGTGGGAATTTGTGCCCATTCAGCCAAAAGAGCATTTGTGAGGTCAGGCACTGATGTTGGACAAGAAGGCCTTGCTCGCAATCGGCGTTCTAATTCATCCCAAAGGTGTTCAATGGGGTTGAGGTCAGGGCTCTGTGCAGGCCACTGGAGTTCCTCCATACCAAACTCATCAAACCATGTCTTTATGGATGTTGCTTTGTGCACAGGGGCACAGTCATGCTGGAACAGGAAAGGGCCTTCCCCAAACTGTTGCCACAAAGTTGGAAGCATACAATTGTTTAAAATGTCTTTGTATGCTGTAGCGTTAATGTTACCCTTCACTGGAACTAAGGGACCTAGCCCAAACCCTGAAGCACAGCCCCAGACCATTATCCCTCATCCACCAAACTTTACAGTAGGCACTGTACATTCCGGTAGGTAGCGCTCTCCTGGCATCCGCCAAACCCAGATTCGTCCATCAGACTGCCAGATAGTGAAGCGTGATTCATCACTACAGAGAAGGCATTTCCACTGCTTCAGAGTCCAGTTGTGGTGTGCTTTGCACCACTCCAGCTGTCATTTGGCATTGTGCATAGCGATGTTGGGATTGTGTGCAGCTGCTAGGCCATGGAAACCCATTTCATGAAGCTCCCAACACACAGTTCATGTGCTGATGTTACAGCCAGAGACAGTTTGAAACTCTGTAGTGAGTAATTCAACAGAAGATAGGCGGTTTTTACATGCTATGCACTTCAGCACTTGGCGGCCCAGCTCTGTAAGTTTGCATGGTCTACCGCTTCGTGTATTGTGTGGTCTACCGTTTTGCCCACTTGACAATAATAGCACTTACAGTTGACTGGGGCAGATCTAGCAGGGCAGAAATTTCACGAACTGACTTGTGGCAAAGATAGCATCCTATGACAGTGCCACGTTTAGGACATACTTTTGGCCACATAGTGTACATGTGTACCTTCAAGCCTGCCAGGGCACACACACACACACACACACACACACACATATATTTAACTCTCTTTTTGAGCCAGGAGCCAGTTTTACTAGAAAGGACCAGTAACACACCCACAAAGGAGGAGGAGTCATCAATGAGAGAGCAATCGAACACAGCCACTACCACAGAGCTGGAGGGGAATCCTGAAGGAAGTCCTGAAAGGTAAGTAAATTATGAATTCTAGGAAATCTATCAAAATGTTTTCCCCAGTCTCTTCCCAATGCAGAGCTGAAATTCCAAGAGTTGTCACAGCAAAGTCATTACTTCATCCTAATAGAGAAACTGTTTCATTTGTTACTGTTAATCAAATACTTCCTCATTTCAATATTCAAGAGACCCATTGAGGATAGAGGCCAAACATTTTCTACATGTGTAACAGTGCAGATTTCTCAACCTCACATGCTATTTGTTAATGCATTTTAACATGTAGAGCTATGAAGCTCTGAACCTCTCACCACCTTCTTTAGAGTAGGCCTATAGCTGCCCACAATGTTGTGTTCAAATCTGCGTGTTTGCTTTGAAGGGAACTTTGGTTGGTCTTTCCTCTTTAAACTTTGTGGCATATATGAACAGCCAATGTTTCATCTCGCAAAGGATTTTGGGCCCCTGTTCTTCCAATAAATTGAGACCATGAGCATTGTCTTTCCTTGTGTTGTACAGAGAACAACTCTGATACAGTAAAATATATAAGTCAACCTCAGCCTATGAGGCTTTATATTGGATTGCATGATATGGTCCTTTTATACCTTTATTCAAGGTTCACTGTGCCTACAGATGAAATAGGCAGTTAAAACTTCGACAAAATAAGATATTAATATGTCACTGATGAATGACTTTTAAATCTCAAAGGAGAATGTATTGCTCAAGATAATTAACCTCTCTGTTAATCTCTTGCATTTGTTCTGCAATTTACCAGGAGCAGCATAGACTTTGAATTCAACTTTACTCCAACAAATTTATTGGAAGAGATTTTCACGGGAAAAGAATGGTCTAACTACTTGTCCTTCAGAAGAAGTCCCACCCCCACGGATACAATAAACCAACCACGGACAGAGGGACATAGCTGTACCCAGAAAAATGACCCAGGAGAAAAGATGGAACAGCAAGACACCACATTAGGTTTAAGGGCAAGTACAGAAGACACATGGAACTTTAAGCAAGGCATTGCAAACCAGAATGTGGATGTATATCCAATGCAGATTTCTTCACGTGCTGTGCCGACCACCAATAAGGAAGCATATGAACGCATGCCCGTCCAATCCAACGTGACCTCTGGTCAACTGTGCACCTCAGCGGAGTCCTGCCACATGCAGGACACAGACCAATCACAGGAGCCGATTCAGGCTGGCACCTTTGACTTCTTGACAAAGGTAAGACACAGTACACTGGAATATTGTTAATATTGTAAAGAGTTTAGAGCCAGTATATTTAATTGTTTCAAGCTCAAAATGTCTGTGATTATGGTAAACATGTCTCCAAATGCCTTTGAGTTTGTAATACTGTAAACTGTCGATCATTCATTCTTTCCTCTTTTCTGTTACAGTGGCATTTTCCCTGTCTAAATAGGCATTGCTTATGCACTGTCACCTTCACTAATGATACAAAAAGCTGCTGTACTACTTCTAATAAGCTAAAATTGAAGCAATCATATTGACATATTACAGCAATCTGATGTTGATCAGCTGCTTCAAATTACTGAATCTGTATGTGTCCATGTAAAATATCAGATCGTCATCCTTGGGTTATCTATATGCCCCAACACTTAATTGACAACATCTTGATTAAGAGCGAAGTGGCTTTTCCTGTGCACAACCCATGAACCATGACCAAGACCATGAAATGCCTTGCCAGACAGGGATTACCTTGTTACTTCACACCCTTTTACACTTTTACATTTACATGTGTACATTTGCTTAATCTTACTTACGCCTTTGGTTTGAATTTTTTTTTTACTTCTTACCTTTTATTTTATTGATATATTACATTACATTGTTGTCATTTAGCAGACACTCTTAGCCAGAGAAATTTCACATACGATACAATTTTTCTGAGGCAATATATATTTTCTGAGGCAATTCTGGGTTAAGTACCTTGCCCAAGAGTACAGCATCAGTGTGAGAAAGGGGAACTGAAACAGCAGCCTTTCAGTTCCGAGCCCTGCACTATGACACCCTGACGCCCATGTGCTACACTGATGCCCACAGCAATTGATGGCACTTTGAGTCCCATGTTTCAAAAGTAACAAATTCTTCTTCTCCTTCTTCTTCTTCTTCTTCTTCTTCTTCTTCTTCTTCTTCTTCTTCTTCTTCTTCTCCTTCTTCTGCTTCCTATTGTTACCATGGCTGTCTAATATAAACAGCTGTTTTTCTGTGTTCTCAACACCCTCTCCTTCAGCCGGTGGAGGTTCTGGATGGTTCTGCTTTAAAGAGTCGGGTCCATTTGAACAGGAAACGAGAGCACCACTCAGGAGAGAGAAGAGAGAGAGCTGAGGGAGGGAAATCATTGCTTGGAGACTCCACAGGTAGAAGAGACTCCTTTACTTTTTCATTTTTTCCTGCATTATGCCTGCCATATCTGTCTGGGACAGGCAGATGTGTATTAGATTTAAATGGGAATATCAGCGTAATAACAACATGATCTGTCATTTCATATGCCGTGTTAGATGCCATTTCGGAATACTTTATAATGCTTCCAGTTTCAGTTTCTGCTTATTTATGGTACACATGATCTGAGTGGTTTAAAACTTACTGAGTTTTATTGAAAATTATCCACATTGACAAACCATAAGTTGAATATTACATTATATTACATTAATGTCATTTAGCAGACGCTTATATGTGTGTCTCACATGAGTTACAATTTTTACGTAATCCATTTTTATACAGCTAGATATTTACTGAGGCAAATCGAGGTTAAGTACCTTGCCCAAGAGTACAGTATCAGTGCTCCAGTGGGGAATCAAACCAGCAGCCTTTCAGTTACAAGCCCTGCTTCTGGCCGCTATACTACACTGCCATTCCTATATATCTATAGACTATTTTCCACTTTAAATAATGAGCACCTTCCAAAAAGAAACCATATTAAACATAAATAAACAGAAGTGTTGCCAGCCGCTTTACAGCAGTTGTCAGACATTTTAAGCAGCACTTACACTGGAAGGACAGCAGGGGGAGACTCTCCTCTGAAAACTTTGGGGCTTTCAGATCTTGTCACGCACAGATGTATCATCAAATTGGACAGATATTCTACCACAACATATTAGCCATATTCTACCTTAGCACATTAACCAAATTTCCTTTCTGTAATGATACTCATTACAATACGTGAAACAGCTTTATTCATACCACCACGGGAAATTCAGATAAGGGCATCTTATAGGTATGCTTACATATATACATCACCATACTACACCATACGTACAACACCAGTCAAAAGTTTGGACTCACCTGATCAAGACAATGGGAAACATGCATTCAAAGACATTTTGATCTAAAGAACTATGATTAAATGATTGAAATTTGTTTCTCAGACAAAGATAAAGTGTGAAGTTGATGTCTATGTATGAATTTCTTTCCAAAACCTTTTTAATTTTTAAAAAATATTTTTGGCCATTTTGAATAATACAGTGGCGTAAATATAAAATATAAAATATCATATGTAAAATATAAGATTTTTGATTTGAATATAACACTTTTCTTGGTCACTGCATAATCCCATTTATGTTATTTCATAGTTGTGCTGTCTTTACCTTTGTTCTAAAATGTGGAAACTTATTTTAAAAATAATATCATATTTGACTGGTACTGTACATACAGAACATTTATCTCCATTTTCACAGCTGCAGCATACATACATCCACATCATAAACATGGCAAATATTTTATAAATTTATACGCAGGCTGATGTGCATGCATTAATGTGGGCATATGTAGATTGTATTTTTAAAAAACCTGAACATTGTATTAAACCAACTTCTCCTTTTCTCCCTCTCTCCCTCCCTCCCTCCCTCCACCGATCCGTCTCGTGCTGAAGTGGGGACAGATTTGCAGACAGGAGATGAAAGCAGAGAGGACACCTCTAATCTGATCCCTCTCTACATCCTTCCACCAGCGCGGCCCCCTCTGTCCTCACGCTCTATACTGCACTCCTCTGAGGCGCAAGACTCCCCTGAAACAGTCATAAAAAAGGTGGGGTGGTCATTAAAAAAAAAGTGTGATTAACTCAGCAGCGAGGCGTAGTGTGAGATCGTATCGTAACTTTCAATCTAACGCCTGAAGAATTAACACTCTCCACAACCCCCTCCCCACCTGCACCTCTGCCTCTCTGTCTCTCTCAGCGGAAGCTAAAGGACCAGTCAGACGACATCCGTCACGTTCGATTTGCCGAGGAGCCGGTGTTCGTACCCGAACTGCAGTTTTCTGAATTCCTCACAAGCGAGACCTCAGGGTCCCCCTCTCTGCCCGGCTGGATCCTGGCCCTGAAGAAGAAGACCAGGAGGAAACCTAGGCAGTGACTCCGATCTGCACGAGGGAAACAGGCAGCCGTTACGAAGACATTTGTGACGACGATGATCAGTCTGCAGTGAGGTATCGCACCCCACCCCCACGTTTCCTGGCTGGGAAATGCAGGCTGTTAGATGACACAGGAATCTAATTTAATTTGGTATGTGATTCCTGTGTCCTCCTCTGATGTTTCACCAGAATCCAATAAATGATTGTGAAAGCCTGCTTTTCTGCCTTATAATAACTGAATGAATATAGAACATGACTATATGGGGTGGCAGTGCAGTATAGTGGGAAGGAGCAGGGCGTGTAACCGAAAGGTTGCTGGTTCAATTCCCCGCTGGGGCACTGCTGCTGTACCCCTTGGGCAAAGTGCTTAACCCAGAACTGCCTCAGTAAATACCCAGCTATATAAATGGATAAAACTGTAACTCTGTAACGTGCTCTGGATAAGAGCATCTACGAAATGACAATAATGTAATGCTGAGTATGTTTACAACAGAGCCCTCCATCCAATAAAGTCAACAAAAACAAAGCATGACTTTTGATTTTGTGTGTGTCCACATTCTGTCGCATATCAGTGTGTGGCTCCGCTCAGCTCTGCTGCATCCATGCACTTCAGCTCTGCTTGACGCTGGGTGCAGGGAAGGGCACCAGACCGATCCAGCATCGCCTTGGCCTTTGCAAGAGCAGGGGTTTCCTGCATAGGCATCATTTACGCAGGGGACGCTGGGGACACGTCCCCACCACTTTTTGTCATGGCCCATTTCGTCCCCAACACTTTTAGAAAGGTGTGAACACGTCGAACCCGTCGTTGTCCCCGGCATTTTTCAAAACAAACTGACGCCCATGGTTTCCTGTACTACTCAAAGACTGTATCAGGCCCTCTAAATATAGCCATTTAAGCCGATATGTGGTGAGCATTCTGGCACAAAATTGCCGCCGTTCATCACCCAGATGGGTGCTTCGCATTGGTGGTGGTTGAGATTGTACACTCCCCATGGTAAAGTCCTTTGAGTTGCCTGTATAAAGTGGTGAAAGGCATGATATTAATGCAATGAATACAAAATCATGCTGATTGCTTTTTTACTCTTCACAGTACATGTCTGTTCATGCCATCATTCAACAGCCTCAATATTCAATCATGCGACTAGAAGTTCACAGGTCACACATGAGCCCATAGCGGTTACTTTTTTTTTTCACACTGAGTCACAGAGATACTCTCAGACGTGTTTGTGCTGCCTATGTGTTAATGAAATTTTCCGTTAAGCTGATCAAAAGCAGCCTGATGAAAAAGCTGAGATGGTAGGCTTGCTCTGTGGTTTTTCTAGTGTGCAGTAGCATCAGTTCCCCCACAGGTGTGACAAAAAGAACAGAAAAACAGAATGAAAAATACAAGGTAGTTTTATTGTTTTACAATTATTCCTCCCTTTTTTGTGCTTAATGTTAACAGATACATTACTGTGATTTACATACAAAGATAATATCTCCTCTTCAAAAAATGGCTTCATGTTTGGTAATATGTAATGAAGTAAAACATGTTAGGAACAATTCAAAGTGATTCTGATTCTGAATGGCCTTTATCATAAAACAAAATGAATGCTTAAAACAAATCAATCCTTCACTCTTGGTGAAATTTAAATTTCACCAAGAGTGAAGGATTGACTTGTTTATTCACACTTAGTAATGTAATGCATTAGAGCATCACTTATTTAAAGCACAGGGTCATTGTAGTCTTATTTTTACATTTATAATTTACAATTATCAATATTAATTTAACAAAGGCCCATAGACAAGCATGTGTTACACATGCACATGCAGAGAGTGCATGTGTATATGTGTGAGTGTGTGTACATGTATGTGTGTGTCAGTGTGTGTGCAAGTGGGCATATGCTTGTGCTTGTGTGACCATGTGAGTGGACATATGCGTGTGAGTGTGTGTGTGTGTGTGTGCCTGAGGATGTGTATGTATGTATTTGTGTGTGCGTGGGTGTATGCATATGCGTGTGCCTCTGTGTATGTGAGTGTGCAGACTGCTTGATGATGTATGTATAAGTCCCTGCATCAAAGGTTATATTTGTGTGCATGTATGTAGATGCGTATATGTGTGCCTATGTATTTGTATATGCAGGGGTGAGTGCATATATACCTGTGTGCCTGTGTGTATGTCAGTATACATATTCATATGCCTGTGTGTACGTGTATGTGTGTAGGTGTGTATGTGTGTGTCTGCAAGGGTATGTGTGTGCATGTGTGATGTGTGTGTATATATCTGTGTGGGTGTGTAAATGCATCTACCTGTTTGGGTACATGTGTGTGCATCTTTGTATATATATATATATACATATGTGTGTGTGTGTGTGTATGTAAGAGCATGTGCCTGTTTGTATACATGTGTGAGTGTGTAAATGTGTGTGCCTGTTTGTATGTATGTGTGTGCGAGTGTGCAAATGCATTTGTGTATAATATTTTGTATATATGTGTGTATAAATGCACAAACCTGTGTGACATACCTGTGTACTTGAGTCTGTGAGGGAGCCTGCTTGTGAGTGTGTTGGGTGGCGGGCTGGGGGGTGGTGGGGGTGTGGGGCGTTTGGGGAGGGGGTACTTGGTTGGGGGATAGAGTGGGTGTGATTTTGGGGTCACGAGGGCGGAGGTAAAAAGAACAGCCATAAAAGAAAGGGCAGAGACCGATGAGAGAATGAGGACGAGGTCTGCACTTCTCTTCGGTGAGTCTTTCACACTTTCACAATCAGAGAACCATAACCATACAATACAGAGAGAGAGAAGAGAGAGAGGGAGAGCAGGTACCGCATTGAATACTATTAGCAGAATATTATGTGTTATCAAGATGCTCACATTTTCATTCAAGAAATCCTACTACTTTATAAATAAAGCAGACTCTCTACAATTGTAGGGATACCTTTTTGAGATCAAAATGATGAAATTCCTTAAACACTGTTTTAAAGGGAATAGTTACCGACATTGTTACAAGACACACACATACACACACACACAAACAAATGCAGCTGCTGTGAGAACAAGGAGAAATGAGGCGTACAACAAGGTGAACTGAGAGGAGCTTTGATATGGTCCTCTTCAGGGATATATTGCTAGGCTTGTAGAAGGGTACAGGGTGTAGAGGTGTGTGAATGTTTTATAGGTTACACCTGCTATTGGGCTGCAACACACACACACATATTGTTTTATATATATAGAGCAGGTGTAACCTGTAAAACAAACATCCAGCGTGTGTCAGCACAGTAACTGCACAGAGTGAGGAAAGAGTAAGGTACAGATACGGTGCTCTGTGGCCCTGGTCGCGCAGAGAAGCTGGAATCAGCAAGGTCCGCGTTGCGTGAATATTCCTAACAGTGCATCGGGAATCTGAGAACGGAGCCATCGATTAGCATTGCCGTGCCAATAATTACTATACCTGTGGCCGAATTCAGTTAGCATTTAGTATTCCTGTGACACTGCTTAGTATTCATGTGGCAGTGTGTAGTAATTGACACAGTAAATGACAGACAATATTTAGTATCTCTGTGGCAGTATCTAGTGTTCCTGTGACAGTATTTAGTATTCCTGTGGTAGCAGTATTCCTGTGACAGTATTAGGCATTTCTGGGGAAGAGCTGGTAAATGTTTGAATGTTAATGTCACTTTAGCCTATTGCAGTCCACAGGTGTTTCCTGCCCTCCCTTGGTTTGAGGGGACCCGCTCAGCTCATTCTCACTCTCACTATTTCCTGTTCAGCACCTCCTGTACAGTCACACCCACAGCTACTTGATCTTTTGTAGACTGCAGGGCCTGTGAAGGACACCCACTTTTGTTCTTGAAGAAAGCCAAACATACAGTGTTTATATATGAGAAACTCACAAACATCATGCTTTTAAATAGGGGAGGTTAGATAGCTAGGAATGATAATGTGCTCAGATACAGGTGGTTAAAGTAGAGCAATTTTCACCTGAGCTCAGGGGTGCATTGCACCCTCAGACGGACCTCGGTGCACTCCCAGCTGTCTCCTTAAATCACGATTTCTACATAGTATTTACTACGTTTTTTTAAGATATGACTTTTTGTGCCCCCCCGTGGATTGCAATTGCACCCCTCTGTATTTTCTCCTGGTGCCAAGCCATCTCCTTGCCAACAACATACTAGCCATTCCACAAACAATAAGTTAAAAAAAACTAAAAAAAAATTGTATGTTATGAACGGTAATTGGGTTTATTACAATGACAACAGAGCTTCTTCTCCCCACAGCTCTACAGCACAAGACCGGAAAGGAAAGAGTAAAAGCATGAAGATTGCAAGTGCGTTGATGATCCTGTGTCTTTGGGTGTCTGCAAATGCCAGAAAGACTGGGAGGGGTATGTTTTTTTAATACCAGCTATAAAGACATTGTTAGTCACTGACAGTTAATCAAATTCACCAGAATCAAGGCATTCACTTGTTCACCCTACAGAGTAAATTATTGTGGCTGTGTTTTCTGTCTTCCACCAGAGGACTCAGGCCTCTCTGTGAGAGTCAAGGAGCACTGCTACACTCAATTCCCACCGGTGTGTGACATAAACAAGTACGCAGACTGGTACAGAGTGGGGTCCTACTGCCTCAAATATTTCAACACATCCCTCAACTTCTCGGATGCTGAGGTAACCTTACGTTACGACTCCCCCCACCCCCCATCAAACATACGCACAGACCACTCTCCCAGTGCAACATCAGTGTCCAGTTATTGAACTTTTATTACATGTACTGATTTATCAACACCCGGTATCTCCCTCAGTTTTTCTGCAGAAATGCGGCCCCTGGTGGACACTTGGTGTCAGTGCACAGTGAGCAGGCCAACACTGACCTGCTCTGCATCGTCATGAAACATAACGCCTCGCACCCCCGTATCTGGATGGGCGGCATGGAACTGTTCCAGGTGAGAGAGGAAAGGGAGAGAGAGCGAAGGGGTGGGAGGATGGAGGGAAATACGAAGAGTCAGGTAAAAATGCACCGAGTCAGCAATCCTGACAGTTAACAGCATAATCCGCGTCCGCGAGACAAACGGGAGGTAGTGGAGAGAAGCCTGCTGGGGTGTGTGAATCTCTGAGCTCTCAGGCTGGCCCACCCACTGTGTGCAGTTTTTTATATCTCAGTTTGTATATGATATCTATGGCTTTTTTCTTTTCCTCAGTCAAATAAATTCATCTGGATAGACGGCTCCCGTTGGGAATATCAAAACTGGGTCCCCGGGCAACCTGACAACACTCGGAACAAAGAGGACTGCGTGGAGATGAACTGGAGTCGTAAGAGACTGGGGGTGGGGGGGAGAGAGTATAAAATACAAACACAGTTCAATTAAGAATCATTACAATTAGAATTAGGCTCTAGTTTACTTATAATTTTCTCAATTGTTGACACACACACTTCAAGAATTCACATATCATGTTCCCAAAAGAAACACAATTTAACACAAAACACAAAACAGTGTGTAGTTTTTCTAAAATCGAATCTCTTGCAAAATGAAACATTGCAAAAACAAAGTTCTCAAAATCAATGTGTGCATAAAAATAATATACACAATATACACATTTGAATAAAATCATCACCATCGCTAAAATGCTTCTGTGTTTTCAGCCCGATCATAATATTTTATTAAATACATGCTTATATAAAATAGCTTAATATTAAGGTGGGTTTCAGAGTGGCTGAGCTGGCAAGGGGCTTGTCTTAAGTGTCTTGAGTGTGCCTGAGGCCGAGCCCGACAGCCTGGCCTCTTTCATGCTGAATCTGATCACCTGATCACTTGCTCTGACTTTTGCTGTCCGTTCCTCTCCTGCTCATCTGTTTTTCTCCAACAACGGATGCTTAGGCTCTGACTAATAATTTAAAACTAAAGAAATCTGGGTTTGCACAGGCGGAGTGTAAGTAACATAAACTGACAAACGTAGTTTGAAATTTTCATAAACGTTTTCCACGTGAACACATGAGATTTCATTATGCAAATTGTGCTAAATGTACAGACATGTGTGAAGCGTCTTGCAGAAGTGAATACAAACAAAATGTGCCTGCCGTTTGGCAGAAATAGTCCAGGCTGATGACACACGGGTTGCAGCTTTTAGTCAGTGGGCCCCTGGTACCAGTGCTAGTGCATAAACAATTGAGAAAAATTCAATTGTCATCTCAGAGGTATTTTTTTATGAAATAAAGACTTGCTAAATGCACACAATTCTCCTTCTCACAGGCACAGGGAAATGGAACGATGATACTTGCAGCAATAAGAAAACCGTGGTGTGTTCCTTCAAGAGCAGAGTGTGAGAAACACGATCGGCAGGGCCAATCGAATGGCTGCATCGAATGGCTGCTGTTGGCAGAGGACGGGGTCACTTTGTGAGGACGGGAGGAGGGAGAAATGAAAGAGGATCACGTGTAAGAAGAAGAGGGAAAGCGAAAACGGTCTTCATTGCTTGGCTGAATTTAGTGTGCTATTGCTTTTCACACTGCTTGGCTGAATTTGTAATGATACACAAAAAAAAAAGAAAAGAAAAAAAACACCAGCATGAATTATAAGTCTGTGTTCTTGTCTTATTCCTGGGGTAATCAAGCCCATTCCCTGATGCTAGTGTGAAAGAAAAATAAACACATTCACTATTTGATTAATTCTATAATTTAAAATATTATTGTTGTGTCCTGTGAAATATGTACATTTTTACACTGTTTGCTTAGCAGATGCCCTAAATTACTGACATAGCTTTCTCATCATACAATTATACAACTGTATAGCAGAAGTTATTCAGGTTAACTACAACAGCAATGGCAACACTTCAACTCGCAATCAAGCCAGCAACCTTTTGGTTAAAAAAGGGCCCTCTGGAGGAAGATCGAGGAAGCAGCAGGCAACAGGACCCGAAAGGCAGTTATGAGGACGCCTGTTGGTTGTTTGCGAGTGGAAGTCTCTGAAACCCTGACAGTAGGGTGTTTGCCAGACCATAAAGGAAATTAAATGTGGTGTAACCTTGTGACATGAAATGTATCACAAGATACAAGGAAGTCAGACCTCGTCAGCTTTCTATCCCAACAGATAAAAATATATTACACAGCCTTCAAAAATGCCAAACTGAAACAAACATTTAAAATTTTTCAACAACACCATGCAACTCCCTGTAGCAACATGTAAATATTGATGTATTGATTGCTGATTAAACCATTTTGCAAGAAGGGATCTGAACAAGGACCATACGGATACATGAGTATGGGAGTGATAGCATTCAAATGACCATTTTGGTTGACAGGACGCAATTAATTTTTGTGCCTGTTGCAGAGACTTGTCTTTACTGTTTCATTAAAATATGATTCACATTTGCATTTTGTGTGAAGGCAACCAGATATTGTCTAGTGTTTTGAGGAAATGCATTAGTGTTGAGGGGTTTGCACACACTGTTGAGAATGTTTATAGTATTTGAGGAAATGTGTTTAAGCGATTGAGCAAAAGCTGTAAGATAATCATGTGAAATTAATCTGAAGCATTTGGTCTTTGCTGACAGTGATTTATTACCATAATTGTGAATCTTTTCTACATGTGTGCAAAACCCCCTTTGCACATTTATTCAGAATCAGAAATCAGTCCTTATACTTGCATGAAAAAGGTCCCCTCACCTCTGTGACATCAGTGGAGCTCAAAGTCAATGCAACTGACAGAGGTACTGTCAATGTGCCACGTCAAAGGGGCGGCAACCCTACTACTGTGTGTGTATGCTGCATATTACATTATTGTCATTTAGCAGAGGCTCGTATCCGGAGCGACTTACAAAGGTTACAGCATTTACATGTTATCCATGTACACAGCTGGATGTCTAATGAGGCAATTGTGGGTTAAGTTCCTTGACCAAGGTTACAGCAGCAGTGTCCCGGGGGGGGGGGGGGGGGGGTTGAACCAGCAACCTTTCGGTTACGAGCCCTGCTCCTTACCGCTATGCTACACTGCTACTGTAATCTCCAGTATGGGGGTTCTTAGCCACGGTCCCACATCTGAGCCGTACAGCACAGCGCATCTAATTACACCGCTTGATGATTTGTTCGACAGCATTGTGCCACCAGAGGCGAGAGGGCAGGTGAGGCCGGATACGTCACACTTTACAATCACACAGTGATGCTTCCCATCACTCTCATCAGGTCACTGAACATCTCACACCCCATGACATTTAGAACCAGTCCTGCTCCTCAATATCCTCAATATTTTGGACGGCTTTGTCTACCCCTTCACCAGACTCTCCCACCACACATATACACTTCCTCCTTCACCAGCTTGTTCCTGCCCCCATTTGTCAGCAACACCAGCTCACTGGTGGCATAATTTGCATACGTGTATTTAAATACTGATTGCTCATTGAACAGTTTAGCAGTTACTACTTGAACCCTTGAGGTAAGATTGAACACATGTGGAACTTCTTGCTTTCAACTAGGTAGAAATTAATTCAATTGTTTTAAACAATATTTACTCAACTGCGTTTTGAGTGAAAGCAATCATAAATGATATTGTGTTGCGGGGTTTGTATTATCTGTTTTGAAAATACAGGTAAAGTTTCAGGTATTGTGTTCAAGCAACTGAGGAAAAATTGCATTTTCTTTGTGGTAACATGCTTGATTTAAGCAACAGTATTTGCATAGTGATTACAGTTTTAATGATGACTAGAATCTATTAAAGAGTAGGGGATCATGCACCCAAGGGCTGACTGTATCATGTTCATAATTTTTTGTCTTTTTTGAATGCTGAGAGAAAAGCCCATTTCATGACACTGGTGTTCTGTTGTACCTGTTTCGTATTGCGCCAGATGTTAAATATTATGAGCATCTTCAGGCATTTTGCAGAGTTTGTTTGAGATCACTGTTTTTGACGTGATTTGGGACTCACAATTCATGACTCATTACCATTTCATGGCATTTAAGCAATTAAGAAAAGCTGTAAATAAACACTCTGTTCACTTTGATTAATACAAAGTGAAAGCATCTGCTTTCTGAGCCCTGTATAGAAAAACTCTTAGTTAGAGCTGGAATATGTAAATCAAGATCTTTTACTGTATCACCTGTTCTGACCGGGCAAGATGTCTCTAACGCGACAAAGTTTTCCCTGTTTTCAGTTCTTTAATAAGGGTGCTTTAAAAGTATAGAACTTAGCTTAATGTCCACCAGTTTAGGGGCTTCAAAACACTTACTTTGAAGCTTCCATACTTGCAGCATGTCTTTCCAGTAGGCAAAAAATAAATGTGTAGTGTTAGGGTGTGTGTTTGGGTGGGGTGTGTCTGCATGTGTGTGTTTGTGGGGGGGGGGGGGGGGGGTGTATAAAGTGATGGTCTATAAAAATATATACTCAGGCATACACCATGGTTGCAGGGCATAATTAGAGTAATTAGAGGATTTAGGTGTGTAACCATAACAACAGAGTTGCGTCTTGTCACAGAGGCTCAGCGAGGACTGTGAACGGGAAAGGAAAGCATGAAGACTGCAGCCGTGCTGGTGGTGCTGTTCGCCTGGGTGTCTGTCAGAGCCACAGACACTGAGACCAGTACGTTTTTGTTTTTCAAACCAACTTTAACAAAGTTGTCAGCAACTGATAATTGATCAGAATCACCAGAGCATTAATTAAGTCACTAATGCGTTCACCCTTGTGTCTCCATCAGAGGCCTCTGGCTTGTCTGTGGATGTGTCAGAGTACTGTGCCAGCAATTTCCCACGACGGTGCCACAGAACAGGAGCTTGGTACAGAGTGGGGAATCACTGCCTTGGATATTTCCGAAGGCCCCTCAACTTCACGGACGCTGAGGTACTGCGATACCCAAAGCCAACGATAAACACACCCATAAGCTACTTCTCTCAGCATGATTTCAGTTAGCCCCTATACAAGCATGTCCAGTTACATTCCTGTCATTCAGCACACAATCTTGTCCAGAGCAACTTACATAGGTTACAATTTTACACGTTATCCGTTTATATACAGCTGGATATTTACTGAGGCAGTTGTGGGTTGAGTACCTTGCCCAGGGGGTACACCAGCAGAGGCCCAAGAGGGAGTGGAACCAGCAACCTCTCGATTACAAGCCCTGCTCCTCACCGCCACACCACACTGCTGTTAGCGAACGTTCATTAGTTGCAGTGCCTTACCTTAGTAGAGCGCCCTCTTCCTGCGTATCGATGACATGCGCTGCCTAATCAGCTCCTGCCATCTGTACCAGTTCCGTTGCAGGACAGTGGTCCACGGCGGGCACCTGGTGTCAGTGCACAGTTACCATGCCAACTTGCAGCTGCTGTGCATCGTCATGAAGCACAACCACGGACACCCCCGAATCTGGATGGGAGGAATGGAGATGTTCAGGGTGAGAAGGCGGAAGGATGGGGGGGGGGTGAGAAAGATAAGGGAGGAACGTGTGAGAAAAGGCTGCTAGACGCTCTGGTCAGCGCTGAAAATGTGGCTTTGCCTCTGTGGAGAGAATCCTGGGACAGAAGGTTACTCGAGGTCACAGGCTCAGGGCTATGCATCATAGTTCATTGAGTCAAAGCTCAGTTTAGAGTGCACCCACCAATCAGAATTGAGCAGAGGGTTTGTTGGCATCTAGGGTTTTTTTTTTTTTTTAGCATTTTTTGACTGCATTATGGATTACATAGGATGGTAAACACAAAGAACACTGACCTGAAAGACAATGGCAAATAGTACATACAGTACCACTCAAGAGTTTGGACACACCTGATTAAGGTAATGAGACACATTCATTTGAAGACATTTTGATCTTAAGACTTCAGACTTATGCTTAAATGCTTGAAATTTGTTTCTTAGACAAACATAGATAGTGAAGTTGATGCCTATGTATGAATTTCTTTCAATTTTTAATACATTCTGGCTATTTTGAAGGATCTAAAATGTGAGATAGTTACGATTTGTTTGTAATACTTTTTGGTCACTGCATAATTCCATTTGTGTTATGTCATAGTTTTGATGTCTTTAATATTGTTCTAAAATGTGGAAAAGAGAAAAACCATGGAAAGTAGAGAAAATAAATAAAAGTGCGTCCAAACTTTTGACTGGCACTGTATATAGTTATGGTATATACAGAATAAATGTATATTCTGCAAGTCTAAATTCATCTAAATCTCTCTCTTCCTCAGTCAAAAAAGTTCATCTGGACTGATGGTTCCATTTGGAATTATAACGCATGGGTGCCTGGGCAACCTGACAACACCAATAATGTGGAGGACTGTGTGGAGATGAACTGGAGTTGTAAGAGACGGGGGGAGGGGGGGAGGGCAGTGAAGGAGGGGGGGGGGGGCACAAGGGAGGGGGGAGGGAGGTAGGATGGGGGGGTGTAGAGAGGGATAGTGGGGGGTGGTTTGACTGATTCTTTGAACACATTCTTGTTTACTCTCCAACTGATGGTGATGATGACACGGCTATGGGACAGCAGAGCAGGGCTGTGTGTGAGTGGCACCAAGGGGAGAGAGGCACCAATGAATTTTTTTCCCATGCTCTCCTTTTCTCAGTGCACCTCCTGCTTGTGGGCAGGGCTACAGAGCAGAGAGGTGGGGGATAAGGAGAGCAAAATCTGATGATTTTTTTTTTTTTAATTTGAGAATTCGAGCTTTAGATCGGCCATCGTGGAGACTTGCCTTCGGAATAAAGACTGACTCAACTCTCTTTCTTACAGACACAGGGAAATGGAACGATGATACCTGCTCTCGAAGGAAAAGCTTCGTGTGTTCCTACAAGGCCTGACCAATATGAATGGCCAGTGAATTGCTTGGCTGCATCGCTGTCAGTGAGGGGTAGAGTGTGGGGTCAGAGGGTACACTTGCTGAAAGGGGATGAAGGAGAAACGAAAGAAGATTCTGTGGAAGAGAGAGAGACAAGAAATCCTGCTTCGCTTGGCTGAATTTATGATATTGTGGCACAAAAAAAACAAATAAAAAGAACAGCATGGATAATATGACCATTGTCTCTCCCTTATTCAATCGAGGTGGGACTTTTTCCTCCCATGATTCCTTTTCTTCTTGTTGTTCATTATAACTGCAAGCAGTGGCAGATTTAGGTATGGGCGACATGGGCAGCCACCCAGGAACACACCAGAATGTGATTTAAACCCTTTAGATTATGAGGACATCTAATCTTAATCAACAATATTTGTTGTGGTGTAGACGAGTTTCCCAGAAGGTGGAAGGTGGAAACATTGCTTTGTAACATAAAATATAGTGATTATCTATATTGTATGTAGTACATTTGCAAACAGCGGAAAACTGTGCCTAGCTTGTGAACGAGTTACAGAGGTGAGAGGGGCCGTAGCTGTCATCAGGAGCGGTTTTAGTGATTTTGGAGGCCTCAGGCAAAGATCAACGTGAGGCCCTTCTCCATTTTGCCTAATGCAATCATAGCGAGTGAACAAAAACTATTTGGAGGCAGCTCTTTTCAGTTAACAAAGCCACAGAACTAAAGGACAGACCCAAATGAGATTTGTAACTGTTCTAACTGAAGAACTTCAAACGGCATTCAGGCATTTAGAAGAAGAAAATATGGCAAGAAAAAGATTATAAGTATATAATCTTTAATTCTTTCAAGACAAAAGTATAGTACATGCTTTTTATAAAGCATTTGAACATCCACTATTCTCTAGGAGTAAAAGTCTGAAGTCCACAACTCTGTGTGTGTGTGTGTGTGTGTGAGACCTTCTCATTTAGGCTCTTTCCAGCTTTGTTGCTTGATTGGTGATATTCCTTATTTGTATGGGGCTTTTTTTTTTTACAATTTCAATTCTCTCCTTATCTATCAATTTATCTGCCCACAATGCGGGGTCTTCACTAATGATCGCAGTCTCACTCACAGATTTGCTGCTCTCGATGGCGCTGCTCAGGTCGCTCTCTGATGGTGGTGGTGCAGTTGCTGCTGCTGGATGCTGAGCTGGAGCGGTCCGAGCGGGTGTCTGGTTTGTGGTGGGCTGCTGCTATCTGTCGGTTTCGCCTCTGACACTTTCCTCCCACACTGTAGCTGGTTCACCGCAGCCAGCAGAGGCACTGACGCTAGAACGTTAGCTAGCTCGGCTTCTTCAACTAACGTTACACCTGTTGTAACGTCAGCTACTTGTTGCTCCTCCGTCATGGAGTCCCTGGCTGTTTTATTAAAGAATTTTGTCAGTTTAGGCAAACTTTCCTTAAGGTGGGCATCTTCCTTCTTCCTCGTTCTCTTCTCAAATCCACTTTGAAAAAGCGTCATCGCTTCACAAAGATAGTGAATGTCTGTCTCTGATGGCAACTCGAATTGCTACATCATTTGACTTGGCGCAAATGCAGCATGCAAAGGTAGAAGGTCAAGGTGGAATAGTCCATTAAATGTGAAATGTGGTCGATAATACATATTGGCAAATATACATATTTAATTGGATAGGCCCACATTTACATGTAGACAATTTTATTTTTATCTATTACAGATTATCGTTTGTTTGGAGTGACAAGAAAGGAAAAATGTTTTATAAATTAAAAAAAAAAGGAAACACAAATTCAGGAGGCCCTTTGGTGGACGAGACCCCAAGCAATTGCCTATGTATGCCTTATGGTAAAACTGCCTATGGCTGTCATTTAGAAGATCTGACATCTCTCATTTCCCAGAAACTCACAAGCAGAGTTCACCCTTTCACTGTTAGGTGTTAAAAATTGGTTGAAGGTGAAGAGTTGAGTTGCTTTGCACTAAAACGTCCCAAATCTTGCAAGATAAAAGAGTGTGTAAAACAGAGATGTGTGGTGCCCTGAAGATGGTTGCTGATTGGTTCCACTAAGCACTGTGCATAGTTCAATATCAACATCTAAAAATGTATTCACTGACAACCATTTATCGACATGACAACCACCAACACGTCACATTCACACTGGCTACAGCTATCTCTCTTATGATCCCCATTTCTCTTTCTGTCACACACAGATAGAAGCTCTCCATACACACACACACACACACACACACACACACTCATATACACACACTCACAGCATTTTGAGCTTGGAAAAACTTCATATGCTGTAAAATCCTTACAGTATCGGTTTTTAAATTTTGAATATTCAAAGACACTGACTGTGATATGTCCCAGCCTTGTAGCGGAGTGCCACGAGGTGTTTGGTGTGTCAGAACACTGGATGAAATGCGCTCTTCATTTCTTAATTGATTTGAAATGCTGCAGCTATGTTTTTTCATTAGGCACACATATTGCAGAATTAATAATGGCATATCAGCTCATCTGGCAGTGAGGATGTGTATGTGTTTGTGTGAGTGGCAGGGGATGGTAGTGGTGGTGGTGAAGGATCTGCTCTCCCGTCTTCTAGGTGCGTTTCACAGTGTAGTTTGACCTAATTTGTTCAGCACCAGCGCCATCTGCTGGACGACTGTGGCATGTCTTTAAATTGTACGTGAGACAGCAGCAGCAGCAGTGGACAAACAGCAAGTCAGGGCCAAATCTGACCCTCCTGCCATCGGCTGGAGGAAACGCCACGCCTGGAGATGCTTAGAGGGAATTTGTTTATCTTATATTTCGAAATTTGGAAACTTTGTGATAAGGCATAAAGGAGAGAATGACAAAGGGAATCTTGTCCACGGTTTTCACTTTGTGACCCAGCTGGGAGAAAATAAAGTTGTCCAGTTTGCATAATTATGTGTGTGCTGCTGTACGTGAGTGTGTCAGAAGTTGCAGTCAGACGAAAAACAGAAAACTATCTTCACCTGATAAATGATTGCAAAAAATGTGACACATTGTATTACCTGAGAAATCACTGCAGCACCGTCCCATTTGAAGACATATTACATTCTCTCTTTATTTACTTTGCTCCCCCCCTCTTCCTCCGTTGCGTGATTATCACCTCCTAAGCATCACTCAGCATGCATGACACTCACATGCAGAAGGAGGATCCTGGCACATCCGCGTGATGTAACAGTCCAATAGCACCACCCTCAGTTCAAATAGAGAACTGCACTTTTCACTTTTCTGCAGATGATGTGTTGTTAAAGTAATGGGCAGAGAGACAGAGGGAGAGGAGAGAAGAGAGAGGAGTCAGAGGGCCATGCAAAAGAATTGAACTGCCACAATAAAGAGAGGGAGAAGCAGAACTGGGCATCCCATATCTGAAGTTATTTACACCTGACCCTGTTCTGCAGCTCCTCCGCGGAACCCTCTGTCAGGCCAGCTGTCCGATGGAGTAGGCCCCAGAATCATCGGACTGCTTCTCGGTCTGTTTGATTGACATCTGGCTGCCCTCACACAGCTCGTTGCTCTGGGAGACGGACGATGTGATCTGAGTCTCAGAGACCTGGACGCACAGGCAGACAGAAAGAGGGATGGGAGGAGGAGAGGTGAAGGGGCAAGAGAGAGAACGAGAGGGAGGGTGAGAAGCGGACAAGAAAGGGATAAATACAAGCAAACAAAATGGGGGGGGGGGGCAAGAGGTTAGCCAAAGCAGAAATGTACAGAGCACATTTCTGCTTTGTTTATCTCTGTAGGAGATAAACAATGTTGCCCTCTGTTCTGCTCATTCTCATCTTCAGAAAAATAAAAAGGCTAAACCAGATACGACAGAGTTAAAACCCAACAAAAAAAAATTCAGAAATAAGCATCTTTTAAAAGAATGCATACACAGTTGGTGTTTTTAACGGCATGTTGTAGTCGTCCTTTCTGAGAGGTTCAGTTAGATTCTCTCATTGTCAGTTTGCTGTTGGCACCATCTGAATGCAGCCAGATGCAGGGAGCTGACAGCAGCTGGATTAAACGCTCACACCAAAAGCCAGAGCTGATGGTGTAACCTGTTCACAATTCTCTTTCTCATGGACATAGGGATATGCAACGATGATGATACTTGCAGCAATAAGATCTTTTTGGTCTATTCTCTCTTATATGAGTTATGATATCGTCTACAATTCTGTTCGGTATTTTGTTCACAATATTTGGACGGCTTTGTCTATCCCTTCCCCAGACTCTCCCACCACACATATACACTTCCTCCTTCACCAGCTTGTTCCTGCCCCCATCTGTCAGCAACACCAGCTCACTGGTTGCATAATTTACATACGTGTCTTTAAATACTGATTGCTCATTGAACAGCTTAGCAGTTACTACTTGAACCCGTGAGGTAAGATTGAACACATGTGGAACTTCTTGCTCTCAACTAGGCAGAAATTAATTAATAGTTTTTCTTAAACAATATTTACTCAGTTGCATTTTGGGTAAAAGCAATCATAAATGATATTGTGTTGCGGGGTTTGTATCATCTGTTTTGAAAATACAGGTAAAGTTTCAGATATTGTGTTTAAGCAACTGAGGAAAAATTGCATTTTCTTTGTGGTAATATGCTTGATTTCAGGAACAGTATCTGCATAATGTTTGCAGTTTTAGTAATGACCAGAATCAATTAAAGAGTAGAGGATCACACACTCAGGGCTGACTGTATCATATTCATCATTTTTTGTCTTTTTTAAATGCTGAGAGAAATGCCCATTTCATGACACTGGTCTTCTGTTGTACCTGTTTCATGTTCAAGCACCTTCAAGCATTTTGTAGTTGAAATGTGTTGGGGGTTTGGAGATTTGAGATCACTGTTTTGACATGATTTGTGATTCATGATTCATGATTCATGATTCATGATTCATTACCATTTCATGGTATTTACGCAATTAAGAGAAAGTGTACACTAACACTCTATTCACTTTGATTAAAACAAAAACATCTGCGTTCTGACCCCTGTATAGAAATCTCTAAGTTGGAGTTGGAAGGGCATCATAGGTGATTACACCTCACAGTAATTATGTTAAAATGCCTCTAAAAAGCATAATATCAATCCACTGTAAGTGCGGAGAAAACCCTTTTTCAACGAATCTGCAGGTCAGAAATTGCACACTGTTATTTTCACAATATCTGAACTTGAACTTGAAACGATATTTATCTTCCGTGAATATGTAAATCAAGAACTTTCACTGCATCACCTATTCTAGCCGGGCAAGTTATCTCTAGTGTGTAAAACTTTTTGCAGTTTTCAGTGCTTTAAGAAGGCTGTTTTAAAAGTATAGAACTTAGCTTAATGTCCACTAGTTTAGGGGTTTCAAAACACTTACTTTGAAACTTCAATACTTGCAGCATGTCTTAAGATATCTTAAAAAAAATTCAATTCAATTCAATTTAATTCATATTTATTTGTATAGCGCTTTTTACAACACAAGTTGTCACAAAGCAGCTTTACATTGTTCCCAGGCCTGAGACCCCCTGAGAGCAAGCCTAAAGCAACAGTGGCAAGGAAAAACTACCTATCAGGAAGAAACCTTGAGCAGAACCGGGCTCAGAGGGGGGGGGGCATCTGCTTCTGGCTGGCACTGGGCAGAAAATAAATGTTAGTTTTTGTGTGTTAGGGTGGGGTGTTGGTGTGTGTGTGTGGGTGTATAAAGTGTGTTTAGATTGTGAGATTGTGACGGTCTATAAACTGTACTCAGGCATACCCCGTGGCTGCAGGGCATAATTAGAGTAATCAGAGGATTTAGGTGTGTAACCATGACAACAGAGTTGCGTCTTGTCACAGAGGCTCAGCGAGGACTGTGAACGGGAAAGGAAAGCATGAAGACTGCAGCCGTGCTGGTGGTGCTGTTCGCCTGGGTGTCTGTCAGAGCCACAGACACTGTGACAGGTACATTTTTGTTTTTCAAACCAACTTTAACAAAGTTGTCAGCAACTGATAATTGATCAGATTCACCAGTGCATTTATTAAGTCATTAATGTGTTGGCCCTGGATGGTAAAACAATGCGATTGTGTCTCCATCAGAGGACTCCGGCCTGTCTGTGGATGTGTCAGAGTACTGCGCCAGCAATATCACACAACGATGCCAGAGAAATGAGACTTGGTACAGAGTTGAGAATCAATACCTCAGATATTTCCGAGAGCCCCTTAACTTCACGAACGCTGAGGTATCGCAATACCCAATGCCAACAATAAACACACCCATAAGCTACTTCTCTCAGCATGATTTCAGTTAGCCCCTATACAAGCATGTCCAGTTACATTCCTGTCATTCAGCACACAATCTTGTCCAGAGCAACTTACATAGGTTACAATTTTACATGTTATCCGTTTATATACAGCTGGATATTTACTGAGGCAGTTGTGGGTTGAGTACCTTGCCCAGGGGTACACCAGCAGAGGCTCAAGAGGGAGTGGAACCAGCAACCTCTCGATTACAAGCCCTGCTCCTCACCGCCACACCACACTGCTGTTAGCGAATGCTCTTCCTGCGTATCGATGACATGCCCTGCTCCCGCCATCTGTATCAGTTCTTTTGCAGGGAAAAGGTCCCCGGTGGGCACCTGGTGTCGGTGGACAGTTATCATGTCAACGATCGCCTGCTGTCCATCGTCGAGAATCACAACAACAAAAACCCCCGAATCTGGATGGGAGGAATGAAGATGTTCAGGGTGAGAAGGCGGGGGGGGGGGTGAAGGGGGGGGACAAGGGAGGAACATGTGAGAAAATGCTGCTAGATGCACTGGTCAGCACTGAAAATGTGGCTCTGCCTCTCATGAAATCTCTAACCAACAGAAATAACAACAAAAAAAAACACAGCTACAAGCACGCTAACAGCATGTCTGGGAGACTCTCAGGGGGCTGTGGAGAGAATCCTGGGACAGAAGGTCATTCGAGGTCACAGGCTCAGGGCTATGCGTCATAGTTCACTGAGTCAAAGCTCAGCTTAGAGTGCACCCACCAATCAGAATCGAACAGAGGGTTTACAGTACCACTCAAAAGTTGGGACACACCTGATTAAGGTAATGAGACATATACATTTAAAGACATTTTGATCTTAACACTTTAGACTTATGCTTAAATGCCTGAAATTTAGTTCTTAGACAAATATAGATAGTGAAGTTGATGCCTATGTATGATTTTTTTAAAATTTTTATTTTAAAATATTCTGGCTATTCTGAAGGATCTAAAATGTGAGATAGTTATGATTTGTTTGTAATACTTTTTGAACACTGCATAATTCCATTTGTGTTATGTCATAGTTTTGATGTCTTTAATATTGTTCTAAAATGTGGAAAACAGAAAAAATATGGAAAATTGTAAAAATAAGTAAATAAACGTTTGTCCAAACGTTTGACTGGTACTGTATATAGTTATTGTATATAAAGTATAAATGTATATTCTGCAAGTCTAAATTAATCTAAATCTCTCTGTTCCTCAGTCACAAAAGTTCATCTGGACTGATGGTTCCCCTTGGAATTATACAGCATGGGTGCCTAAGCAACCTGATAATGCCAATAATGTGGAGGACTGTGTGGAGATGAACTGGCGTGGTAAGAGACGGGGGGGGGGGCAGTGAAGGAGGGGGGGGGGCACAAGGGAGGGGGGAGGGAGGTAGGATGGGGGGGTGTAGAGAGGGATAGTGGGGGGTGGTTTGAGTGATTCTTTGAACACATTCTTGTTTACTCTCCAACTGATGGTGATGATGACACGGCTATGGGACAGCAGAGCAGGGCTGTGTGTGGGTGGCTGGCCTGATGTGCTGGTGAGAGGACAGGCAGGCGGAGAGGCACCAGTGAACAATTTTCCCCCATGGTTTTTTCCCATGCTCTCCTTTTCTCAGTGCACCTCCTGCTTGTGGGAGGAGTCACAGAGCAGGGAGGTGGGGGATTAGGGAGAGCAAAATCAGATTTTTTTTTTTTTTAATTTGAGAATTCGAGCTTTAGATCGGCCATCACGGAGAGTCACCTTGGTAATATAGACTGACTTAACTCTTTCTTACAGAGAGAGGGAAATGGAACGACCATAACTGCTCTGAAAAGAAAAGCTTCGTGTGTTCCTACAAAGCCTGACCAATATGAATGGCCAGTGAATTGCTTGGCTGCATCGCTGTCAGTGAGGGGTAGAGTGTGGGGTCAGAGGGTACGCTTGCTGAAAGGGGATGAAGGAGAAACGAAAGAAGATTCTGTGGAAGAAGAGAGAGAGACAAGAAATCCTGCTTCGCTTGGCTGAATTTATAATATTGTGGCACAAAAAAATCAAATAAAAAGAACAGCATGGATAATATGACCATTGTCTCTCCCTTATTCAGTCGAGGTGGGACTTTTTCCTCCCATGATTCCTTTTCTTCTCGTTCATTATAACTATAAGAAGTTGGATTTGTTTTGCTGTGTCAATATCGTGGCAGATGCACAAACATGAGCTGATTTCTGTATCCAGCTGTAAAAGTCTCGGCAGAGGGAGAATGTGGTTTAAACCCTTTAGATTATGAGGACATCTAATCTTAATCAACAATATTTGTTGTGGTGTAGACGATTTTCCGAGAAGGTGGAAGGCGGAAATGTTGTTTTGAAACATGAAGTATAGTGATTATCTATATTGTATGTAGTACATTTGCAGACAACAGAAAAGGGACTCATAACCGTGACTAGCTTATGAACGAGTTATAGAGGTGAGAGGGGCCGTCCCTGTCATTTAGAAGACCTGACATCTCTCATTTCTCTGAAACTCACGAGCAGAGTTCCCCCCTGTCACTGTTAGGTGTTAAAAATTGGCTGAAGGTGAAGAGTTGAGTTGTTTTGCATGAAAACGTCCCAGATCATGCAGGATAAATGAGTGTGTAAAACAGAGATGTGTGGTGCCCTGAAGATAGTTGCTGATTGGTTCCACTAAGCACTGTGCATAGTTCAATATCAACATCTGAAAATGTATTCACTGACAACCATTTATCGACATGAAAACCACCAACACGTCACATTCACGCTGGCCACACCTATCTCTCTTATGATCCCCATTTCTCTTTCTGTCTCACACAGATAGAAGCTCTCCATACACACACACACACACACACACACACACACACACATATACACACACACAGAATTTTGAGCTTGGAAAAACTTCATATGCTGTAAAATCCTTACAGTATCGGTTTTTAAATTTTGAATATTCAAAGACACTGACTGTGATATGTCCCAGCCTTGTAGCAGAGTGCCACGAGGTGTTTGGTGTGTCAGAACACTGGATGAAATGCGCTCTTCATTTCTTAATTGATTTGAAATGCTGCAGCTATGTTTTTTTCATTAGGGCACACATATTGCAGAATTAATAATGGCATATCAGCTCATCTGGCAGTGAGGATGTGTATGTGTTTGTGTGAGTGGCAGGGGATGGTAGTGGTGGTGGTGAAGGATCTGCTCTCCCGTCTTCTATGTGCGTTTCACAGTGTAGTTTGACCTAATTTGTTCAGCACCAGCGCCATCTGCTGGACGACTGTGGCATGTCTTTAAATTGCACGTGAGACAGCAGCAGCAGCAGTGGACAAACAGCAAGTCAGGGCCAAATCTGACCCTCCTGCCATCGGCTGGAGGAAACGCCACGCCTGGAGATGCTTAGAGGGAATTTGTTTATCTTATATTTCGAAATTTGGAAACTTTGTGATAAGGCATAAAGGAGAGAATGACAAAGGGAATCTTGTCCACGGTTTTCACTTTTGTGACCCAGCTGGGAGAAAATACAGTTGTCCAGTTTGCATGTGTGCTGCTGTACGTGAGTGTGTCAGAAGTTGCAGTCAGACGAAAAACAGAAAACTATCTTCACCTGATAAATGATTGCAAAAAATGTGACACATTGTATTACCTGAGAAATCACTGCAGCACCGTCCCATTTGAAGACATATTACATTCTCTCTTTATTTACTTTGCTCCCCCCCTCTTCCTCCGTTGCGTGATTATCACCTCCTAAGCATCACTCAGCATGCATGACACTCACATGCAGAAGGAGGATCCTGGCACATCCGCGTGATGTAACAGTCCAATAGCACCACCCTCAGTTCAAATAGAGAACTGCACTTTTCACTTTTCTGCAGATGATGTGTTGTTAAAGTAATGGGCAGAGAGACAGAGGGAGAGGAGAGAAGAGAGAGGAGTCAGAGGGCCATGCAAAAGAATTGAACTGCCACAATAAAGAGAGGGAGAAGCAGAACTGGGCATCCCATATCTGAAGTTATTTACACCTGACCCTGTTCTGCAGCTCCTCCGCGGAACCCTCTGTCAGGCCAGCTGTCCGATGGAGTAGGCCCCAGAATCATCGGACTGCTTCTCGGTCTGTTTGATTGACATCTGGCTGCCCTCACACAGCTCGTTGCTCTGGGAGACGGACGATGTGATCTGAGTCTCAGAGACCTGGACGCACAGGCAGACAGAAAGAGGGATGGGAGGGGGAGAGGTGAAGGGGCAAGAGAGAGAACGAGAGGGAGGGTGAGAAGCGGACAAGAAAGGGATAAATACAAGCAAACAAAATGGGGGGGGCAAGAGATTAGCCAAAGCAGAAATGTACAGAGCACCCAGATGTGGTGTTAATTAAATAAATTAAAATTAGACGACTACTGTTGCCATTTTTAGGAGATAAACAATGTTGCCTTTTGTTCTGCTCATTCTCATCTTCAGAAAAATAAAAAGGCTAAACCGGATACGACAGAGTTAAAACCCAACAAAGAAAATTCAGAAATAAGCATCTTTTAAAAGAATACATACACAGTTGGTGTTTTTAACGGCATGTTGTAGTCGTCCTTTCTGGGAGGTGGTTAGATTTTCTCATTGTCAGTTGGCACCATCTGAATGCAGCCAGATGCAGGGAGCTGACAGCAGCTGGATTAAACGCTCACACCAAAAGCCAGAGCTGATGGTGTAACCTGTTCACAATTCTCTTTCTCACGGACATAGGGATATGCAACGATGATGATACTTGCAGCAATAAGATCTTTTTGGTCTATTCTCTCTTATATGAGTTATGATATCGTCTACAATTCTGTTTGGTATTTCGTTCACAATATTTGGACGGCTTTGTCTATCCCTTCATCAGACTCTCCCACCACACATATGCACTTCCTCCTTCACCAGCTTGTTCCTGCCCCCATCTGTCAGCAACACCAGCTCACTGGTTGCATAATTTACATATGTGTCTTTAAATACTGATTGCTCATTGAACAGCTTAGCAGTTACTACTTGAACCCGTGAGGTAAGATTGAACACATGTGGAACTTCTTGCTTTCAACTAGGCAGAAATCAATTCAATTGTTTTAAACAATATTTACTAAATTGAATTTTGGGTAAAAGCAATCATAAATGATATTGTGTTGCGGGGTTTGTATCATCTGTTTTGAAAATACAGGTAAAGTTTCAGATATTGTGTTTAAGCAACTGAGGAAAAATTGCATTTTCTTTGTGGTAATATGCTTGATTTCAGGAACAGTATCTGCATAATGTTTGCAGTTTTAGTAATGACCAGAATCAAGTAAAGAGTAGAGGTTCACACACTCAGGGCTGACTGTATCATATTCATAATTTTTTGTCTTTTTTAAATGCTGAGAGAAATGCCCATTTCATGACACTGGTCTTCTGTTGTACCTGTTTCATGTTCAGGCACCTTCAGGCATTTTGTAGTTGAAATGTGTTGGGGGTTTGGAGATTTGAGATCACTGTTTTGACATGATTTGTGATTCATGATTCATGATTCATGATTCATTACCATTTCATGGTATTTACGCAATTAAGAGAAAGTGTACACTAACACTCTATTCACTTTGATTAAAACAAAAACATCTGCGTTCTGACCCCTGTATAGAAATCTCTAAGTTGGAGTTGGAAGGGCATCATAGGTGATTACACCTCACAGTAATTATGTTAAAATGCCTCTAAAAAGCATAATATCAATCCACTGTAAGTGCGGAGAAAACCTTGTCCCTTTTTCAACGAATCTGCAGGTCAGAAATTGCACACTGTTATTTTCACAATATCTGAACTTGAACTTGAAACGATATTTATCTGCCATGAATATGTAAATCAAGAACTTTCACTGCATCACCTATGCTGGCCGGGCAAGTTATCTCTAGTGTGTAAAACTTTTTGCAGTTTTCAGTGCTTTAAGAAGGCTGTTTTAAAAGTATAGAACTTAGCTTAATGTCCACTAGTTTAGGGGTTTCAAAACACTTACTTTGAAACTTCAATACTTGCAGCATGTCTTAAAAAGATGTCTTAAAAAAAATTCAATTCAATTCAATTTAATTCATTTTTATTTGTATAGCGCTTTTTACAACACAAGTTGTCACAAAGCAGCTTTACATTGTTCCCAGGCCTGAGACCCCCTGAGAGCAAGCCTAAAGCAACAGTGGCAAGGAAAAACTCCCTATCAGGAAGAAACCTTGAGCAGAACCGGGCTCAGAGGGGGGGCCCATCTGCTTCTGGCTGGCGCTGGGCAGAAAATAAATGTTAGTTTTTGTGTGTTAGGGTGGGGTGTGGGTGTGTGTGTGTGGGTGTATAAAGTGTGTTTAGATTGTGAGATTGTGAAGGTCTATAAACTGTACTCAGGCATACCCCGTGGCTGCAGGGCATAATTAGAGTAATCAGAGGATTTAGGTGTGTAACCATGACAACAGAGTTGCGTCTTGTCACAGAGGCTCAGCGAGGACTGTGAACGGGAAAGGAAAGCATGAAGACTGCAGCCGTGCTGGTGGTGCTGTTCGCCTGGGCGTCTGTCAGAGCCACAGACACTGTGACAGGTACATTTTTGTTTTTGAAACCAACTTTAACAAAGTTTTCAGCAACTGATAATTGATCAGATTCACCAGAGCATTGATTAAGTCACTAATGCGTTGGCCCTGGATGGTAAAACAGTGCGATTGTGTCTCCATCAGAGGACTCCGGCCTGTCTGTGGATGTGTCAGAGTACTGTGCCAGCAATATTGCACAAAAGTGCGAGAGAAATGGGACTTGGTACAGAGTTGAGAATCACTGCCTCGGATATTTCATAAAGCACCTCAACTTCACGGAAGCTGAGGTACTGCGATACCCAATGCCAACAAGAAACACACCCATAAGCTACTTCTCTCAGCATGATTTCGGTTAGCCCCTATACAAGCATGTCCAGTTACATTCCTGTCATTCAGCACACAATCTTGTCCAGAGCAACTTACATAGGTTACAATTTTACATGTTATCCGTTTATATACAGCTGGATATTTACTGAGACAGTTATGGGTTGAGTACCTTGCCCAGGGGGTACACCAGCAGAGACCCAAGAGGGAGTGGAACCAGCAACCTCTCGATTACAAGCCCTGCTCCTCACCGCCACACCACACTGCTGTTAGCGAACGTTCATTAGTTGCAGTGCCTTACCTTAGTAGAGCGCCCTCTTCCTGCGTATCGATGACATGCGCTGCCTAATCAGCTCCTGCCATCTGTACCAGTTCTTTTGCAGGAATGAGGTCAGCGGCGGGCACCTGGTGTCAGTGCACAATCAACATGTCAACGATCGGCTGCTGTGCATCATCGATAACCACCACCATGGAAACCCCCGAATCTGGATGGGAGGAATGGAGATGTTCAGGGTGAGAAGGCGGGGGGTGGGGGTGGGGGCGGGGGTGGGAGAGATAAGGGAGGAACGTGAGAGAAAATGCTGCTAGATGCACTGGTCAGCACTGAAAATGTGGCTCTGCCTCTCATGAAATTTGTAACCAACGGAAAAAACAACTAAAAAAAAAACACAGCTACAGGCACACTAACAGCATGTCTGGGAGACTCCCAGGGGGCTGTGGAGAGAATCCTGGGATATCATAGTTCATTGAGTCAAAGCTCAGTATAGAGTGCACCCACCAATCAGAACTGAGCAGAGGTTTTGTTGGCATCTAGGTTTTTTTTTTTTTTTTTTTAGCATTTTTTTGACTGCATTATGGATTACATAGGATGTGGACTCAGGTATCAGCAGTGAAAGTTTAACAGAATACTCCAAAGACAGGATGCAAAAAGATGTGTCTGCAGGCCATAAACCTTTGACACTTTATTTAGTCTCCCAGATAATATGTACATGCAAGAGGCCACAAACAATATGCTGACCACATGGCACATGGTAAACGCAAAGAACACTGACCTGAAAGACAATGGCAAATAGTACATACACTACCACTCAAAAGTTTGGACACACCTGATTAAGGTAATGAGACACATTCATTTGAAGACATTTTGATCTTAATACTTAAAGGGATACTCCATCATTTTTGGAATTCACTTATTTCCCTTCAACCCCAGAGTCTGATAAGAGAGTATATACCGTTCTCTTCTCTGTGCATCTGATAACCCAGTCTGACGGCGCTACTGCTAGCCTATCTTAGCATAGTCTCTGTAAGTGCATTGGAAGTGAAAATGTCGGAGTATCCCTTTAAGACTTATGCTTAAATGCTTGAAATTTGTTTCTTAGACAAATATAGATAGTGAAGTTGATGCCTATGTATGAATTTCTTTCAATTTTTATTTTTAAAATATTCTGCCTATTTTGAAGGATCTAAAATGTGAGATAGTTACGATTTGCTTGTAATACTTTTTGGTCACTGCATAATTCCATTTGTGTTATGTCATAGTTTTGATGTCTTTAATATTGTTCTAAAATGTGGAAAACAGAAAAACCGTGGAAAGTAAAGAAAATAAATGAAAGTGCATCCAAACTTTTGACTGGTACTGTATATAGTTATTGTATATAAAGTATAAATGTATATTCTGCAAGTCTAAATTCATCTAAATCTCTCTGTTCCTCAGTCACAAAAGTTCATCTGGACTGATGGTTCCATTTGGAATTATACAGCATGGGTGCCTAACCAACCTGATAATGCCAATAATGGGGAGGACTGTGTGGAGATGAACTGGAGTGGTAAGAGACGGGGGGGGGGGGGGGCAGTGAAGGAGGGGGGGGGGGGGCACAAGAGAGGGGGGAGGGAGGTAGGATGGGGGGGTGTAGAGAGGGATAGTGGGGGGTGGTTTGACTGATTCTTTGAACACATTCTTGTTTACTCTCCAACTGATGGTGATGATGACACGGCTATGGGACAGCAGAGCAGGGCTGTGTGTGAGTGGCTGGCCTGATGTGCTGGTGAGAGGACAGGCAGGCGGAGAGGCACCAGTGAACAATTTTCCCCCATGGTTTTTTCCCATGCTCTCCTTTTCTCAGTGCACCTCCTGCCTGTGGGAGGAGCTACAGAGCATTCAAGCTTTAGATCGGCCATCACGGAGAGTCACCTTCGTAATATAGACTGACTTAACTCTTTCTTACAGAGAGAGGGAAATGGAACGACGATACCTGCTCTGAAAAGAAAAGCTTCGTGTGTTCCTACAAGGCCTGACCAATATGAATGGCCAGTGAATTGCTTGGCTGCATCGCTGTCAGTGAGGGGTAGAGTGTGGGGTCAGAGGATGCACTTGCTGAAAGGGGATGAAGGAGAAACGAAAGAAGATTCTGTGGAAGAAGAGAGAGAGACAAGAAATCCTGCTTCGCTTGGCTGAATTTATGATATTGTGGCACAAAAAAATCAAATAAAAAGAACAGCATGGATAATATGACCATTGTCTCTCCCTTATTCAGTTGAGGTGGAACTTTTTCCTCCCATGATTCCTTTTCTTCTCGTTCATTATAACTATAAGAAGTTGGATTTGTTTTGCTGTGTCAATATCGTGGCAGATGCACAAACATGAGCTGATTTCTGTATCCAGCTGTAAAAGTCTCGGCAGAGGGAGAATGTGGTTTAAACCCTTTAGATTATAAGGACATCTAATCTTAATCAACAATATTTGTTGTGGTGTAGACGAGTTTCCCAGAAGGTGGAAGGTGGAAACATTGCTTTGTAGCGTAAAGTATAGTGATTATCTATATTCTATGTAGTACATTTGCAGACAACAGAAAAGGGTCTCATAACCGTGACTAGCTTATGAACGAGTTATAGAAGTGAGAGGGGCCGTCGCTGTCATTTAGAAGACCTGACATCTCTCATTTCTCTGAAACTCACGAGCAGAGTTCCCCCTGTCTCTGTTAGGTGTTAAAAATTGGCTGAAGGTGAAGAGTTGAGTTGTTTTGCATGAAAACGTCCCAGATCATGCAGGATAAATGAGTGTGTAAAACAGAGATGTGTGGTGCCCTGAAGATGGTTGCTGATTGGTTCCACTAAGCACTGTGCATAGTTCAATATCAACATCTGAAAATGTATTCACTGACAACCATTTATCGACATGAAAACCACCAACACATCACATTCACGCTGGCCACACCTATCTCACTTATGATCCCCATTTCTCTTTCTGTCTCACACAGATAGAAGCTCTCCATACACACACACACACACACACACACACACACACACACACACACACACACACACACACACACACACATATACACACACACAGGATTTTGAGCTTGGAAAAACTTCATTTGTTGTAAAATCCTTACATTATCGGTTTTTAAATTTTGAATATTCAACGACACTGACTGTGATATGTCCCAGCCTTGTAGCGGAGTGCCATGAGGTGTTTGGTTTGTCAGAACACTGGATGAAATGCGCTCTTCATTTCTTAATTGATTTGGAATGCTGCAGCTATGTTTTTTTCATTAGGGCACACATATTGCAGAATTAATAATGGCATATCAGCTCATCTGGCAGTGAGGATGTGTATGTGTTTGTGTGAGTGGCAGGGGATGGTAGTGGTGGTGGTGAAGGATCTGCTCTCCCGTCTTCTATGTGCGTTTCACAGTGTAGTTTGACCTAATTCAGCACCATCGCCATCTGCTGGACGACTGTGGCATGTCTTTAAATTGCACGTGAGACAGCAGCAGCAGCAGTGGACAAACAGCAAGTCAGGGCCAAATCTGACCCTCCTGCCATCGGCTGGAGGAAACGCCACGCCTGGAGATGCTTAGAGGGAATTTGTTTATCTTATATTTCGAAACTAGGAAACTTTGTGATAAGGCATAAAGGAGAGAATGACAAAGGGAATCTTGTCCACGGTTTTCACTTTTGTGACCCAGCTGGGAGAAAATAAAGTTGTCCAGTTTGCATAATTATGTTTGTGCTGCTGTACGTGAGTGTGACAGAAGTTGCAGTCAGACGAAAAACAGAAAACTATCTTCACCTGATAAATGATTGCAAAAAATGTGACACATTGTATTACCTGAGAAATCACTGCAGCACCGCAGTCCCATTTGAAGACAGATTACATTCTCTCTTTATTTACTTTGCTCCTCCCCTCTTCCTCCGTTGCGTGATTATCACCTCCTAAGCATCACTCAGCATGCATGACACTCACATGCAGAAGGAGGATCTTGGCACATCCGCGTGCACCACCCTCAGTTCAAATAGAGAACTGCACTTTTCAGAGCCCACAGGTATCGCCATAGTTCTGCGCAAGGCGGAGCACCACTCCACTGATGCCGCCTCCGCTGGTCATCTGTATGCGTGAGAGAGGATAAAGACTTTTGGGTGGAGGTTGACAATCAGCTGAAATTTTAGAAATGCAGCCAGTAAAAATTTTTGAAGTTGCAACAGTGCTTGTATTTTTTAAGAAGGCTAAATTATTTTACAGGTGGCTGAGGATTTTTCGGAACTATTCTGAAAGTCTGTCACTAAGAGCGTTGTCACTTTCGACCTTATTTGCATCTATGGAAACATACAAGTGCAGGACCCAACCGTACAGTCAAAAGCAATCAACAGCCCATCCATCTCTTTCCAGATCTCTCTCCATCCATCTCTCCTCCCATCAGTCGTTATTAAAAGGGTGCATAAGCCATTAGGCAGACGATGTGTCGTTAGAGTAATGGGGAGAGAGACAGAGGGAGAGGAGAGAGGAGTCAGAGGGCCATGCAAAAGAATTGAACTGCCACAATAAAGAGAGGGAGAAGCAGAACTGGGCATCCCATATCTGAAGTTATTTACACCTGACCCTGTTCTGCGGCTCCTCCGCGGTACCCTCTGTCAGGCCAGCTGTCCGATGGAGTAGGCCCCAGAATCATCGGACTGCTTCTGGGTCTGTTTGATTGACATCTGGCTGCACACAGCTCGTTGCTTTGGGAGACGGACGATGTGATCTGAGTCTCAGAGACCTGGACGCACAGGCAGACAGAAAGAGGGATAGGAGGGGGAGAGGTGAAGGGGCAAGACAGAGAACGAGAGGGAGGGTGGGAAATGGACAAGAAAGGGATATAAAGGCTAAACCAGATACGACAGAGTTAAAACCCAACAAAGAAAATTCAGAAATAAGCATCTTTTAAAAGAATGCATACACAGTTGATGTTTTTAACGGCATGTTTTAGTCGTCCTTTCTGAGAGGTGCAGTTAGATTTTCTCATTGTCAGTTGGCACCATCTGAATGCAGCCAGATACAGGGAGCTGACAGCAGCTGGATTAAATGCTCACAACAAAAGCCAGAGCTGATGGTGTAACCTGTTCACAATTCTCTTTCTCGCGGACATAGGGAAATGCAACGATGATGATACTTGCAGCAATAAGATCTTTTTGGTCTATTCTCTCTTATATGAGTTATGATATCGTCTACAATTCTGTTCGGTATTTTGTTCACAATATTTGGACGGCTTTGTCTATCCCTTCCCCAGACCCTGCCACCACACATATGCACTTCCTCCTTTATCAGCTTGTTCCTGCCCCCATCTGTCAGCAACACCAGCTCACTGGTTGCATAATTTACATACGTGTCTTTAAATACTGATTGCTCATTGAACAGCTTAGCAGTTACTACTTGTACCCGTGAGGTAAGATTGAACACGTGTGGAACTTCTTGCTTTCAACTAGGCAGAAATTAATTAATAGTTTTTTTAACAATATTTACTCAGTTGCATTTTGGGTAAAAGCAATCATAAATGATATTGTGTTGCGGAGTTTGTATCATCTGTTTTGAAAATACAGGTAAAGTTTCAGATATTGTGTTGAAGCAACTGAGGAAAAATTGCATTTTCTTTGTGGTAATATGCTTGATTTCAGGAACAGTATCTGCATAATGTTTGCAGTTTTAGTAATGACTAGAATCAATTAAAGAGTAGAGGATCACACACTGAGGGCTGACTGTATCATATTCATATTTTTTTGTCTTTTTTAAATGCTGAGAGAAATGCCCATTTCATGACACTGGTCTTCTGTTGTACCTGTTTCATGTTCAGGCACCTTCAGGCATTTTGTAGTTGAAATGTGTTGGGGGTTTGGAGGTTTGAGATCACTGTTTTGACATGATTTGTGATTCATGATTCATGATTCATTACCATTCCATGGTATTTGTGCAATTAAACTTAAATACTTGAAGCATGTCTTAAAAAAAATAAATGTTTAGTTTTTATGTGTTGGGGTGGGGTGTGGGTGTGTGTGTGTGGGTGTATAAAGTGTGTTTAGATTGTGAGATTGTGAAGGTCTATAAACTGTACTCAGGCATACCCCATGGTTGCATGGCATAATTAGAATAATTTGAGAATTTAGGTGTGTAACCATAACAACAGAGTTGTGTCTTGTCACAGAGGCTCAGCGAGGACTGTGAACGGGAAAGGAAAGCATGAAGACTGCAGCCGTGCTGGTGGTGCTCTTCGCCTGGGTGTCTGTCAGAGCCACAGACACTGTGACCAGTACGTTTTTGTTTTTCAAGCCAACTTTAACAAAGTTGTCAGCAACTGATAATTGATCAGATTCACCAGAGCATTAATTAAGTCACTAATGCGTTGGCCCTGGATGGTAAAACAGTGCGATTGTGTCTCCATCAGAGGACTCCGGCCTGTCTGTGGATGTGTCAGAGTACTGCGCCAGCAATTTGCCAAAAAAGTGCGAGAGAAATGAGACTTGGTACCGAGTTGAGAATCACTGCCTCGGATATTTCACAGGGCCCCTCAACTTCACGGAAGCTGAGGTACTGCGATACCTAATGCCAACGATAAACACACCCATAAGCTACTTCTCTCAGCATGATTTCAGTTAGCCCCTATACAAGCATGTCCAGTTACATTCCTGTCATTCAGCACACAATCTTGTCCAGAGCAACTTACATAGGTTACAATTTTACATGTTATCCCTTCATATACAGCTGGATATTTACTGAGGCAGTTATGGGTTGAGTACCTTTCCCAAGGATACACTAAGAGGAAGTGGAACCAGCAACCTCTCGATTACAAGTCCTGCTCCTCACCGCCACACCACACTGCTGTTAGCGAACGTTCATTAGTTATAGTGCCTTACCCTAGTAGAGCGCCCTCTTCCTGCGTATCGATGACATGCGCTGCCTAATCAGCTCCTGCCATCTGTACCAGTTCTTTTGCAGGGACAAGGTCCCCGGCGGGCACCTGGTGTCAGTGCACAATCAACATGTCAACAAGCAGCTGCTGTGTATCGTCGAGAATCACAACAAAAACCCCCGAATCTGGATGGGAGGAATGGAGATGTTCAGGGTGAGAAGGCAGGGGGATGAAGGCGGGGGTGGGAGAGATCAGGGAGGCACGTGTGAGAAAATGCTGCTATATGCTCTGGTCAGCGCTGAAAATGTGGCTCTGCCTCTCACGAAATCTCTAACCAACAGAAATAACAACAAAAAAAAACACAGCTACAAGCACGCTAACAGCATGTCTGGGAGACTCTCAGGGGGCTGTGGAGAGAATCCTGGGACAGAAGGTCACTCGAGGTCACATGCTCAGGGCTATGCATCATAGTTCACTGAGTCAAAGCTCAGCTTAGAGTGCACCCACCAATCAGAATCGAACAGAGGGTTTACAGTACCACTCAAAAGTTGGGACACACCTGATTAAGGTAATGAGACACATACATTTGAAGACATTTTGATCTTATGCTTATGCTTAAATGCCTGAAATTTAGTTCTTAGACAAACATAGATAGTGAAGTTGATGCCTATGTATGAATTTCTTTCAATTTTTATTTTAATACATTCTGGCTATTTTGAAGGATCTAAAATGTGAGATAGTTACGATTTGTTTGTAATACTTTTTGGTCACTGCATAATTCCATTTGTGTTATGTCATAGTTTTGATGTCTTTAATATTGCTCTAAAATGTGGAAAACAGAAAAACCGTGGAAAGCAGTGAAAATAAATAAAAGTGCGTCCAAACTTTTGACTGGCACTGTATATAGTTATGGTATATACAGAATAAATGTATATTCTGCAAGTCTAAATTCATCTAAATCTCTCTCTTCCTCAGTCAAAAAAGTTCATCTGGACTGATGGTTCCCCTTGGGATTATAATGCATGGGTGGCTGGGCAACCTGACAACACCAATAATGAGGAGGACTGTGTGGAGATGAACTGGAGCAGTAAGAGATGGGGGGGGGGGGGCACAAGGGAGGGGGGAGGGAGGTAGGATGGGGGGGTGTAGAGAGGGATAGTGGGGGGTGGTTTGACTGATTCTTTGAACACATTCTTGTTTACTCTCCAACTGATGGTGATGATGACACGGCTATGGGACAGCAGAGCAGGGCTGTGTGTGAGTGGCTGGCCTGATGTGCTGGAGAGAGGACAGGCAGGCGGAGAGGCACCAGTGAACAATTTTCCCCCGTGGTTTTTTTCCCATGCTCTCCTTTTCTTAAATTTGAGAATTCGAGCTTTAGATCGGCCATCGTGCAGACATCGTGGAATAAAAACTGACTGAACTCCCTTTCTTACAGACACAGGGGAATGGAACGATGATACCTGCTCTGAAAAGAAAGGCTACGTGTGTTCCTACAAGGCCTGACCAATATGAATGGCCAGTGAATTGCTTGGCTGCATCGCTGTCAGTGAGGGGTAGAGTGTGGGGTCAGAGGGTGCACTTGCTGAAAGGGGACAAAGGAGAAATGAAAGAAGATTCTGTGGAAGAAGAGAGAGAGACAAGAAATCTTGCTTCGCTTGGCTGAATTTATTATATTGTGGCACAAAAAAAACAAATAAAAAGAACAGCATGGATAATATGACCATTGTCTCTCCCTTATTCAGTCGAGGTCAGACTTCTTCCTCTCATGATTAATTTTCTTCTCATTCATTATAACTGTAAGAAGTTGGATTTGTCAGAAGATCTGACATCTCTCATTTCTCTGAAACTCACGAGCAGAGTTCACCCTGTCACTGTTAGGTGTTAAAAATTGGTTGAAGGTGAAGAGTTGAGTTGTTTTGCACTAAAACGTCCCAGATCATGCAGGATAAATGAGTGTGTAAAACAGAGATGTGTGGTGCCCTGAAGATAGTTGCTGATTGGTTCCACTAAGCACTGTGCATAGTTCAATATCAACATCTGAAAATGTATTCACTGACAACCATTTATCGACATGAAAACCACCAACACATCACATTCACGCTGGCCACACCTATCTTTCTTATGATCCCCATTTCTCTTTCTGTCTCACACAGATAGAAGCTCTCCATACACACACACACACACACACACACACACACACACACATATACACACACACAGGATTTTGAGCTTGGAAAAACTTCATTTGTTGTAAAATCCTTACATTATCGGTTTTTAAATTTTGAATATTCAACGACACTGACTGTGATATGTCCCAGCCTTGTAGTGGAGTGCCACGAGGTGTTTGGTGTGTCAGAACACTGGATGAAATGCGCTCTTCATTTCTTAATTGATTTGAAATGCTGCAGCTATGTTTTTTTTCATTAGGGCACACATATTGCAGAATTAATAATGGCATATCAGCATGACACTCGCATGCAGAAGGAGGGTCCTGGGACATCCTCACTAACATTTGCTACTACTGAGTGGCTCAAAAAGAGACAATGCACAGCAAAATTAGGTCCTGAAACTTATACTCCAACACGCCTCCATCATTTGTATAGCTTTGTTTTTCTCTTGCGACAGTTTATATTTATAATTAAAATCTGACCACATTCCTGGACCACAAAAATACAGCACAATGTAACCTAAAAAAAGGATATAGGCCATCGCCACCTGCAGGCTGATGGTCACCAGGGAAACAGTTTTGTTGTTGTTGTTGTTATTGTTGTTGTTGCTGTTGTTGGAGTAGTGTAGGGAATTAGAGGAAGAAGACTGGCTCTGCCACTTCCCTCAGGTGGGGAATTTTTTCTGTCTCTCTCCGTTCCAATGATGTGGACTTGTGTCGACAAAATTCATAATCCCTGCCCCCCACGCCCCCTCACTCTCTCCTCGCCTCCCAGCTGCCCTCCCAACCGTACAGTTAAAAGCAATCAACTGCCCATCCATCTCCTTCCAGATCTCTCTCCATCCATCTCTCCTCCCATCAGTCATTATTAAAAGGGTGCAAAAGCCATTAGGAGGCTCTGCAGACGATGTGTCGTTAGAGTAATGGGCAGAGAGACAGAGGGAGAGGAGAGAGGACTCAGAGGGACAGATACAGCCGAAGGAAGGATGGCACACAGAGACCATAACAGAGAAAACAGCACCACAAAGACAGGAAACATTACAAACATCTCTTTGATATGCATATATGCACACAGGCAAACACACACAAACACACACACTCATAGAAGATAAAGCATACATTTTATTTTTAACATGTTTAGCATTGCCCCCAAATATGCACAGCACTGGGGTGAAACACCATGCTTCACAAGTCCTGTTTTTCGCTAACTATCACGCGATATTTTTCGACATAGTCCTTACAGGCAGGAGCAGGGAACAGCATTGTGGGAAGATCCTGTGCATGTGAACTGAAAAGGGAGAGGTGTCAGGTTTCATTTCAGCGGCGCTCATCTTTATACAGCAGCCAGGGCACAGAACTACAGGTGACTGACATCACAAAGATAAAAGGGGTCAGAGGTCAAGAGTTCAGGCTGTTGTGTTGGACAGAAGTTTGGCCATGCAAAAGAATTGAATTGCCACAATAAAGAGGGAGAAGCAGAACTGGGCATCCCATATCTGAAGTTATTTACACCTGACCCTGTTCTGCGGCTCCTCCGCGGTACCCTCTGTCAGGCCAGCTGTCCGATGGAGTAGGCCCCAGAATCATCGGACTGCTTCTCGGTCTGTTTGATTGACATCTGGCTGCCCTCACACAGCTCGTTGCTCTGGGAGACGGACGATGTGATCTGAGTCTCAGAGACCTGGACGCACAGGCAGACAGAAAGAGGGATGGGAGGGGGAGAGGTGAAGGGGCAAGAGAGAGAACGAGAGGGAGGGTGAGAAGCGGACAAGAAAGGGATAAATACAAGCAAACAAAATGGAGGAGGTGAGAGGAGGAACACATTAAAGTACAATGGAGAATGGATATATTCACATGCAGAGACAGAGACAAACCAACAGAGGTACATATTACCCTAGCTATCAACTCCTATTTAGGGGTGTAGGACTATATTATCAGTAAACTATTTTCCAGGACAGGACAGTGTGTTAGAAAAAAATATATACACGAAGCCTTGAATTCAGTTTCACAATTTCCATTTGCTATGACTCCCAAATTAATTATTTTTTTCCACAGATTCTACACAGATACGGTTCAGCTGGTTAACTGATCACTAAAATGAAATAAATATGAATATATAAACAGCTGTTGGTAATGAATGAATGAATAGTATTTTACTGAAAAAGTATTGAAAATGTTAAGGGAACATGTTGATTGCATTCGGGCCTAAATAAGTGTACCTGTCCTTCAGATCACTGTTTGACTAACTATATTCTTGCAAATGAAAATATCTGTTCTGACAGGCACCAAACAGTCACATTGGTTTAGCCTCAAAAAACAAAAAAAGGCCGATCTGCCCAATCCCGCACCTCTTCAAATTTCTTGGCTTTGTATTGGTCCGCCCCTTTCAGGAAGTTTAGAAGAATGATGTCACAAAGAACGGTGCCCTGCAAAATATGTAAGAGTAGGGCAAAAAAAAAAAAAAAAAAAAACCACAACATTTGATTAAAGGGATGAAGAACAAGAAAGAATAACAGTGAAATGGTAATGGTATGATTGTAACAGCACATGTGTAATAGCAGGTCTCTGGCTTACCACTCCTACTGAAGTGAAGGCAACCACAATGTTAATAAGAGTTGGGACTATATAAAACTTCCTTGCCTGTAAGTATAAACAAGAGCAGCGCACATTGACATACACGATTACAAACATAGACGCAATGAAAGGCTCATGTGATGTAATATGTAATACAGACAGCAGTTCATAGCAGTTCAGACATAGGAAGAGGTGCTACGGGATCAAGCTGATCAGGTCTCAGGCCTCAACTCTGGAGAATACACTGTACACAATGAAAAAATCTTTTCACATTCATTACGGAGTGGAGCATCCTATTCCGACAGTACTTGAAATGTTTGGTTACTGTACGCACGAAGATACTGCAGCATTGTAAATGACTGCGCCTTCTTGCAGATATCAAGGCCTGTCATCCGAAAACAATTCCTCTGAAGCCCCGAGAGCAGCAAGCGACAGTGTGCCCGAACAGATCGCCGTGACCCCCACACCCGCTGGATGGATTAGTAGCTGAGACTCACGCTGCCGTAGACCAGCACGTCAAACCTGATGGCGAAGGCCTTGAACAGCGTGCGCCGCTCCGTCCCATTCTCCATGAAGTACCTGGCATACCTGTATGTGTGTGTATGTGTGTGGGGCGGGGGTTAGGGGGCGGGGGGCGGGGCAGAGAGATTAGCCAAAGCAGAAATGTACAGAGCACCCAGCTGTGGTGTTGGTTAAATAAATTAAAATTAGAGGACTACTGTTGCCATTTTGAGGAGACACCAAAGAATGTTGCCCTCTGAATTCATTCCCATCTTCAGAAAAATAAAAAGGCTAAATTGGATACGACAGAGTTAAAACCCAACAAAGAAAATTCAGAAATAAGCATCTTTTAAAAGAATGCATACACAGTTGGTGTTTTAACGGCATGTTGTAGTCTTCCTTTCTGAGAGGTGCAGTTAGATTCTCTCATTGTAATATAATGAGACACATGCTTTTCAACCAAAGGATATATTGCAAATACATGTCAAAATTATTCATGCAAAGCAGAAAGATATTTCAAAGCACCAAAAATGGCAATAATTTACAAAATGAAAAAATATAAAAATATATTCTCAAAAATACATTCTCAAAATATTATTTTTTGTATGGCACAAGAGCTGCCAATTCAGATTATTTTGCTCATATTCCAGAAGGATCTAGTAGGAAACCCTGCTTCGTAAAGACAGGCCGATGACGGTGTTTGCGTGCAGTCCCAAAGACGGTCTTATCGCACGTCCCTAATCACTCGGCAGGCTGCACAAACTGCATTCTTTTCCTTTTCGGCTGAGGAGTGCTTTTCCCCACTGTTTAGGCTTCTGAGGTGTTAGTGACGAGTTCCCGAGACAGACTCACGGACCAAACCTGGCCCTGGCACATTTTTACAGGGTCCATCAACCGTCCTCCGAAGCAGGTTCTCACAAATATCTGCAAGCGGCGCTAAAAAACAGCACTAAATAACCACAGGTTTCAGTAGCAGTGAGGAGATGCAGGTCTCGTCACAGACTGCAGAGAATCTTTGGTTTCGAGGAGAAATGAATCTGTGTGTGAATGGAGACAGCCTGAGAGTGCACTTGGGTAAATGGGTTGGTTGTTATTCAGTATTTAGTAATGTATGTTATTTGTTTTGTGCTATTTAGTTATTCAGTTGTTATGGTTGTTAAGGATGTTCACAAGTGAAGCGCTGGGTCATTGCTCTGAGTGAAAGCAAACACTAGTTGGCAAACAATTACTTGGCAAATTAATTACCTGAAGTTGTAGCCTTTAGACACTTTGTTATGCTGGGAGACTTCATCGAGGCGTGAGAAGGTGTAGGCAGGGTTGCACTGGTCTGCCGATTTGTCCAAATCACACACCCAACCGATCTTTATACCAATCACCCCACCCTGAGAGAGACAGACAGAGAGAGAGTGTGTAAAAGAAAGAAAGAGATGGTGGCATAGATACAGACAGAGAAAGAGAGAGATGGAAGAAGTACACAGAAAGCCAGAAAGTGAAAGAGAGAGAAGAGAGGGAGTGTTCATTTTGTACAGCTATCCTGCCCAATTGGCAGACAATATTAGACTGTATTCTAATACTCTGTTATTCTGTACTCTGTACTCTATACCCTGAATGAGGTACCTGCCCAATAGTGGGTGACTGACGGATGTGTAGGGTGTGCACTCAACGTGCACATGGGCCGCAGTGTAGCATAGTTAAGGTTAAGGAGCAGGGCTCATAACCAAAAGGTTGTTTGTTTGATTCCCCGCTGGGGCACTGCTACTGTATCCTTGGACAAGGCATTTAACCCAGAATTGCCTCATGTATAAAACTGTAACCTATGTAAGTCACTCTGGGTAAGAGTGTGTGTTAAATGACAATAGTGTAGCGTAGTGTGCATATACCCTGACTTGGGGGGGGCAGGGCAATGAGAGGGGGTGAGCAGGGGATTTTAAGGTAAGCAAAGCCCACCTGGGAAGCAATGACCGGAAGGGACTGGTTGGCCAGATTTAGAATGTCCCCCACCCTGAAGATGGGGCAGTAGATGTCTGTCTCTGGGTGAAAGTTACACCTTTTTATGTAGTCATCCGTGATGCTGGGCAAAAAATTACCCCTGTTGAATGAGGATCAGAGAAAATTATCAGTTTCATTCACCATCGCCCATAATGCCATAAGCATAAATATATTCATAATCATCAGTATATAACAGCATATATAACAACACAAATATAATTTATAATTATAAATTTCGAATTTAAACCACCTTTGCTATTATTGTTATAATTTCACAGAAGTTGTTAAAATGTTAATTAAACATTACATTGTTGTATCCTATATATATTGGTAAAAATCAATGTATTGTAATGCTGTGACAAATATTTGAATGTCAGAAGTCTTACAGATTCCATACTGAATGTACAGACAGGTGGGGTGTAATGAGAGGAAAGGGAAGCGGGGGGGACAGATGTTCATAAGCAGAGATGATTGGACAGGTAAGCTTCAGGAGCCCCGTGGTGGGTGGGGCTACTGTGTGGGTGGGGCTACGACCCAATGATTTACTCCTGTGAACGAATCACCAAAGCTCTTTGCTCTCCACAGCGGAACTAAATAATTGACTCAGATCTCTGAGCCACCAATGACACATGATAGATAAATCCATTTCAGGGTTCATTCTATAATCTTTAGTGGTGTTCAGAACATGGGGGCAAACTACAGTCCTTGAGGAGCATGGGTAATTGCAGAATTATCCTGCAGCCCACAACCATCCAACACCTGAGGAGGATGAAAAGCAGTGACCCATTAAGGGAGAGGGGAAAGATCGAGGTGAGAGAGTAACAGTGAGGCGGATGTAGTCAGACTAACTTGACAAAGTTGAAGAGGGGGAAACGGATGCTGTTCTTGATGAATATGGTAAAGTTCTCCACTTCCTTCATGTAATCTCTGACATGGCATAGAGAGAGAGAGAGAGAGAGAGAGAGAGAGAGAGATGGACAAGAGGTTAAACGTGGTATGGTCCACCGGTCGGTGGTGAAATGCACGGTGTGGTACATGATTGCTGCAGAATGGGCAGGTATGCTCGGACAAACGGACAGAGCCTCACACTTTTGCCTCATCCTCCTCGGCAGGACACCAGCCTCTGATCTCACAGGTCTTATGGGTGCTGTTTAAGCTCACACACTTGTGTGTCTTTATACCTAAGTAAGAAAGAGAGAAAGACAGAAAGAGAGACGGAGGTTAAAAGTAGTTTTGACCACACATATATAAAAATACCCCTGCCTAGAGAGGAAGAATAAAAAATGATACAACAGAAAAAAATGAATAATAATATAATAATCATACATTAACCTTAATAACATTGTGCAGCAGAGGAAAGCATAATGTTCTCATCTCCAGAAAGTATTGTGTATTCTGTATCATTTTTTTGTCTTCCTACATAAAGCTGAGCACTTTTCTCCCTTCTCAGCGGTATGTGGTTGCATGTCAAAGTAAAATGACAGTGAAGTAAGACACTGTCTTAATTCTGTCTTAAAATTCACAATGAGACACTCAGCGCTACTGTCAAACGCAATCATTTCTGCTTCACTGTAGTCTGTTGCTGTTTGGAGATCCTTTCAGAAATTTGCAGTAGCAAAGGTGCCACCTTGTGGACAGGACTGGGATTTTGTTCCCCTTGGCCTCATCACCTCAGGCAGGTGAAGGGCAGAGAGAAGTGTTTGGAAACATAATGATTTATTCACTTCTTTTTTCAGCCGTCAGAGCTCAAGGTTTTTCAGTAAAACATGTTTTGATGAAGGAACAAAGAAAACACATTAAAAAGGAAGTTGTTTTATCTGGAAGCCAGAAATTCAGTCTGGTGTCATTAAAAAACAAAAAAAAAAACCCTAAATCTAGGCAGAAACTGTCAGAGAGAGAGGAAGGGAAAGAGAGCTGAGGACTCACCGCTGTCCCCTGGCTCTCTGCGCTGGCAGTCTCTCGCAGTTTTACAGGGCCTGTGGCTTGAACTCTGAGCACAGAGAGCAGGAAAAAGTCTGGGTACAACGCAGCGGACACCACAGCACACACCACAGAGGACCACAGCCACCTGGACAGAGGCTGACACAACACCCGCATATACGGGGGTAAAGCCACCCCCCGTCCAAATCAAAGCCTTTCACCTGGATACACCTGCTTCGGCGTCACCTGCAATGCTGTGTCTTTCCCGACCGAGCTCGGGTTAAACAGGGGTTAAACCAACGCTTTTTGCGTTTTTGAGTGAATGATTATCCAACTGTATAAATGGATAACATGTAAAAAAAAACTAACGTATGTAAAGTTGCTCCGGATAGAAGTCTCTGCTATAATTTTATTAAGTTACAATAATGTAACTTAATAAAATGAATGCCGTCCTGTCTGCAATGAGGAGAATGCAAAGAGGCCGTCGACCAATCAGAATTCACCAATTACAGATCTTAGAACTTCAGGTTGAGGCGGGATTAGATAAAACGAGAAATGGAAGGAAGATAAATGGTATGATGCTGTTATGAACAGGAGGGGTCAGGCAATAAAAGGAGAATGAGCATTCTGTTGGATATCTACACCAGTGGAAGTGATTGGACTGCTGGACTCCAGTCCGGGGCCTTGAATATATAGGTATCTTTTATGAGTTATCTGTTTAAAGTATGTGCTGTTGTATTGTTGTACACCCACCCAGAGACTGAGGATGAAAATTAGCTGTCTAACTATATCTCAGCATCTGTATTTATTTCTTTATTTGTCAGGGGAAAATGCACAGTGAAGATATTGCATCAGATACAGCTTCAAGATCGTTTCCAGCCATAGGCCCTGGAAGGAGGCAGTCAGCACACAACTAAAATAATGCATCAATTCAGTTCATCATCTATAAAACAGTTCATCAAATCATAACAACTTAAGACAAGCAATAATACAATGCCTCAAGTCAACATAGTTACTTACATAAAGCTGCAAATGATTACATTGATCGATCAGGTAGCATAGTCCCACCTCACTAGCCCCTCCCATCACTGTATTCCTTCAGTCATAAAAGCATATATCACAGGATAAGCAGTATAATATCCACAACTCCACAATGCAACATCAACAATGCATAATTACATACTGTATCAGATTTCAGCCTATGAAATGTATGTTTTAATAACACATGGTCCCTGTCAAATGAATCAGATAAATAAATGAAAGGCGTGCCCCTATTACTGAAGATAAGGAGTGAAACACGACCCAGCAGTGGAAGACAGGAACAGGCTTACCTCGTGGCATGTGCCCTGATACTGCTCAGTGGCGATGAGTTTGGTGACTATGCAGAACACCGAGGTACCCTAACGGACAAAATGGCACAGAAATGGTTAACTCGACCCCGCTCGAAACTCAGTGTGGCCCCCGTTCAGTTGGGCCGTATCAGCCCCATCTCTCAGAGTGCAGTATTAGCGGTACAAAGTTTATTTATGTTCTAGGGGGTCAATGCTTTGCTGTTGAGCGCTAGTCACATTTATGTCTGTTCATTTGGCAGACACTTACACAGAACAACTTACAAAAGGTACATTTGATAGGGTTGTGAATGTAGCCATATAAATAGTCAATCATTAGTGCCATGCTTAGTATAGTAGCATAGATTTGCTGCCACCAGCTTTTGTCACCATAAAGTTTTGACCACTGAGCTTTTTGTCACAGCAAAGAGTTATACTCTCACCTGGCTTTTGCCTCTAATGCTTAAGCTGTACTTAGGTATGTCATGAAGATTTACCACCAGCTGTTACCAGTTTTAGGAGGGAGGGGGTCTGGGTCAACCAGTGTTGTGGTTGTGACAGCAATACAGTGTTAATGGCCTCTGGTGTTAATGTGTTTTTGTTCAGTGCAGTGTTAATATTACAGTGTTAATGTTCTGTGGTGTTATTGTACTGGTTTTAAGTACAGTGTTAATATTACAGTGTTAATGCTCTGTGGTGTTACTGTGCTGGTTTTAAGTACAGTGTTAATATCACAGTGTTATGCTCTGTGGTGTTAATGAGCCGGTATATGAGCGCTGCTGACCTGTGGAGGGATGACGTACTCAGCCACGTCCATCACTCTGTTGTTGTATTCACCCAGGCCTTTCACCTTGGTCATAACCGAGCTCTCAATGGCTGTATCCTGCTGCTGGTACGCCCTCTCATGCAGGAATACCCAGCTGAGGAGACGGGGAGAGAGACGAGGGAGAGAGGAGGGTGAAGGTCAAAGGGCGGAGGAGTCCGTGGGGGGGAAACAAGTTAAAGGTGATGGGGTTTCAGGGGAAAATGCCTGCTCTGTGTTCAGGCTTCACCGATCGCGTTTGCCACACGGAAACCAAGTGCTGCCGCTGGTTTGCAAGTAAACATGTCCCCTGTCTGTCACCACTGCAGCCCTCACCTGCTGTACTGTGGGGGGTTTGCCAGCCACCCTCCCCCACCCCTCTCTGGGTGGAGGTTTTACCCTAAAGCCTGGGCTCTAACCTGCACCTCCTGGTTTAGGTTGCACATACAGAAACCACCCGTAAAAGCGTCAGTGACCGCTGCACAAAGTCGGCCCAGCATGCACCCTGATTCACTTCACTGCGCAATTCAATCCCTCGGCCACTGAATGAAGCCAAAGACAAACAAAACGAAGTGGTAAGGATCAGAACTCATAACCAAAAGGTTGCTGGTTCAATTCCCTGCTGTGGCACTGCTGTTGTACCCTTGGGCAAGGTACTTAACCCAGAATTGCTTCAGTAAATATCCAGGGATATAAAGTACAATTAATATAAACAGTAAATAAACTGATAAAATTGTTAGTCGCTCTGGACAAGAGCATCTGCTAAATGACTGTAATGTAAAAAGTAACTGCCAGACCCCTTATATACCACTGAGCACCTACTCTGTCATCTCCAGCTCTGCTCTCTCTCCCTCCCGCACACTCCTGCTGCTACTCACCCGACGAAGTAGATGATGATGAGAAGCTGCACGATCCGGTTGATGATGCCGATGGTCCAGCTCTTCACCACCACGGACTTGGTGGTCTCGTAGGTGAAGAAATCTGAAATGCAGCCGACTAACTTCGAGGAACCCATGGGAGCACTGTGCCTCTCAGAGTGTGTTTTTATAGCGTGTCCTCGTTTAAATCTCGAGACGTGTGTGAGCGTGTGTCTGTTTTACGCTGATTCTACTGCCTCTGTTCCTGGGCGATGTGTCTCCGCTCTGTTGTGGAGGCCGACGCTGAAAACTTCTAAGGTAATCGCTTCTGAACAGTCCGTCTGCCCGTCTGCTCCTCTGTCCCCCTTTCTGTCACTTCTTCACTTCTTCTGTCAGCAGAATATAGACTAACTCCAGCCT